>NC_084736.1:45312285-45469785 GCF_033978785.1 Entelurus aequoreus
TAACGTCTGACTGAATTTGACACTCAGTTACTACTCACTCAGTTACCAGAACAATAAAATACAGTAATACAACTCCTGTGACTGTAACATGCATAGAATACAATTGGTAGGCTCGGCTAGCTGCCAGTCTGTGCCAGAACTTGCCCAAACATTACCATAAATTATAAAAAAAATTCTGTTAACTGTCCATTATGAAATACTTCTTTGTGTAAAACAACAAAATAAATTATTCATAAATCAAATGAGCTTAGGCTAGCTGCCTTTATATTTCTGAGAACATGCCACTTCCAAAAATAAAATTGCACAAATACTAGTTAGTTATGTCTCTTTTTTTCTTAACAAAACACAAAAGCGGTAATAAAATGTATGCTAGCTACTCTGCTAACTAGTCACAGCTTCCTCCACTTTTAACTTTAGTTAAGTGAAGCTACAACATTCTGAGCGTGATGGGATGTCATACCGTGGCTCAATAGTTTTGATCATGAACCTGAAGCCTTCTCTCTCCACTGCGCTGTATGGTCGCAGGTCTTTTGCAATGAAACAAACGATGGATCTGGTTATCTTCTTTGCCCGTTCAGAACTGGGTGGTCATTTTGTAAACTGGTGAAGTGTGCGTTGATCAGCTGCCGGTGTTGTTAGTGGATGGTCCTTTTCCTCTGGGTGTTGTCTGTCCAAGTGAGCGCAGGGATTTGAAGTATTCCCAAAATACTTAACTTTAGCGTTGCAAAGTCTGCACATTGCATGAGTCATGTCAAGTCCTTTCTTGCCACGGTAAAATCCAAAGTGTCTCCAAACGTTTGCTTTCAAAGTCCGCGGAGGCGGTTGTATTTCTTCTTTAGGCTGCTCTGTGTCTTTTTCTTCTACCTGCATTTTAGCGGCAACACAACAACACTACACTCCCCTTTGTAGCTAGCCACCAGGTAGCCACGCTGCTTATTGCGCAATACCTACGGTAGCCCAGAAGGCACATACACATTGCCGGGAGCGGAGGAAGAAAATGGATATTTGAAAAATTATAATCGATACTGTATCATACAACGTGAGAATGGCGATTTGAATTCGAATCGATTTTTTCCCACACCCCTACTATAGAGCGTTTTCTATTTGGGCTCCAGTACTCTAACTGTTACCCTCCCGGTAACAGTTAGAGATGCTACCTCAGTAGAAGCATTTAAGTCCCATCTCAAAACTCATTTTTATACTATAGCCTTTAAATAGAACCCCCTTTCAAACCAGTTGATCTGCCATCTCTTTTCTGCTCTGCCCCCCTCTCCTTTGTGGAGAGGGGGGGCACAGATTCGGTGACCACAGATGATTCGCTAGCTGTCCAAAGTCGGGACCCAGGGTGGACTACTCATCTGTGCATCAGTTGGGGACGTCTCTGCGCTGCTGACCTGTCTCACTCAAGATGATCTCCTGCTGGCCCCACTATGGACTGGACTCTCACACTATTACGATAGATCCACTATGGACTGGACTCTCACACTATTATGCTAGTTCCACTCGACGTCCATTGCACCGGTCGCCCAGGAGGGGTTCCCCACATCTGCGGTCCCCTCCAAGGTTTCTCATTGTAATCCCATTGGGTTGAGTTTTTTTATTGCCCTGAGCCAAGGATGTCTTTGTGGCTTGTGCAGCCCTTTGAGACACTCGTGATTTAGGGATATATAAGTAAACTTTGATTGATTGATAAATATGTTGTATATTTGTGTAGCTGAAAGTTTCAAAAATGTTGTCTTTAAATTCAGGCCTGAAACCTCACATCAGTGCCCATAATTGACTGCAGCCGGTTGTTTCTTCGATAATAAAGGTACAGTACTATTCTGTGCCAAAATCAAAATGTTTTATTTTGCGTGATGGCGTCATGGCCAAGTCTGAAGGACTTATCAAATCTCACTTCCTGCTTGTGAGGCCCCCGAAGGAGAGAACTTCGGTGGAAAAAATATGTTGAAGTAGGGCTGGGCGATTAATCGATATACTCGATATATCGCGGGTTTGTCTCTGTGCGATATAGAAAATGACTATATCGTGGTATTCGAGTATGCGTTCTCACGCAGTTGCTTTTAGCTGCGGGCATTACACTACAGGCTTTTCTACTCTTTCTTGTCTCTCCTTCTCACAGAGACTTAAAACAAGCGCACTTTCTTTCATACGTCACATACTGTCGCGTGTGCAACGTCATACGCTCTCGCGGAGGTAGCAGCATGGGTAACGTTAGCTGTGGTGCTAGCGAAGAGGTGCGAGTGGTAATACGAGGGAGAGAAGGTGCGAATCTGGTATCAAATGAAGGAAGAATGAATTCCCAAAAAAAACAGCATGGGGTCCATCGTCTGGCGGTGGTTTGGCTTCAAGCGCGAAGATGTTGAACAAGTATGCGGCAAAAGTGTTAGCAACTTAGCACCACTGCTAATTTGTAGCATCATTTGAAAAATCACCCGCTAGAGAATGAAGACTGCTTGAAACTGCATGTCAACATCTCCGTTCGGTGCCACACCAACAAAATGTCGGAGCAACCAGCACCGACCCAATTGAGCCTGGCGTCTTCCATTTCCACATCAACACCATATGAAAAAAATAGTCAACAACATAAGGAGATAACGTCCGCCGTAAACTACCACATAGCGAAGGACATATACTATTTGATGTCCTATTATGCAGCTCATTTTTATGTGACAGTTATTGAAATATCTTGTGTGACATCATGCACAAGAGTGCACTTTATTTGTTTTGAAACAATGTAGTGGCGTTCTGTACAAAAAGTGCACTTTAATTTAGTGTTGTTTTGATATGTCATCTTAGTGACATCATGCACAAAAGTGCACTAATAACTTGTTTTAAAATGTCTCTGACAATCTTGCACTTTCTGTTTTGGAAATGACATGAATGTTTGTGTCATTGCTTAATAACTGTTTAATAAATACAGTTGTGGTAAATTGACTTAGTTGTGGTTTCCCTCTCTGCATGAAAGTTTAAAATGAGCATATAATGCAGTATGAACAAGAATGTTTTAATGTAGACACATAAAATCATCATACTGCTGCGATTATATGCATCAAGTGTTCATTCAAGGCTAAGGAAAAATATCGAGATATATATCGTGTATCGTGACATGGCCCTTCGTCTTGTGTTAGGGTCGGCACCGACCCGTTTTAGTTTTTAAATGCATAAAAGAACCACATACATTTATTTTTTTGCATCAAGGCTTTTTGACTTTGTCAGGAACCTCTATTTCAACAAAATAAAACTTTTTTTTCACTAAATTATAAAATGCTCTGGTTGAAATTATGACTTCGGTTTCGACCCAGTTATAAAAATAAGATTAGAAAGCAATAATTAGAGCCAAAACTGAACACACTGACAGCCAGCTCTTCTCCCAATCATGTGAGCTTTAGGGGATTCTCATTTTACCTTGTTATCCAGTCCAAAAACAAACAAAGACGGGCATGTCCAGACATGGGAGGTCAATTCAGTATAGAGTTGGTGACTTGCACAATGCACATCTCCAATTTGCAGCATGCAAAAATGAAAAAAAGATTTACAGTGAGAGAACTTCTGGATATTATTTTTGGTGAAAATGAGGGAGAGGACACAGAGCAGCATAGTGATACGGACTGTACTGTAGGGTCACAATATCACCTGTGACAATTTCTTTACCAGCTATGACCTTGGACAAGAACTTCTCAGGAGGAAACTTACCATGGTGGGCATGTGAAGAAAAATATACCTGAGCCGCCTGCTGAAATATTGCAGGTGAAGGACAGGGCTCCGCTTTCCTCAAAGTTTGCTTTTACCACCACTGTTGTCTCATATTGTCCAAACGAAAAAAACGGAATGTGATACTTATGTCTACTCTTCACAATAATGCTTCAGGAAGTGACAAAAATCCTCGACTATAAGAAAAACAAAGGAGGAGTGGACAACCTGGATAAGCTGACTGCCACTTACACTGCCAGCGAATGACCAGGAGATGTTTGTGTTATGACTTGTTCTGCTTTTCATTTTGTGTTTGTATTAAAGTTCTGTTGCTGAAAAAAATACTTTTTAGCCTTTTTCTTGAAGTATATATATATGGGTCGAAATTGACCCGTAACACCATAGATGTTACTATTGTTAAAATTATTAAAATGAAAAAAATAAATAAAACAAATTTATTTAAGACATGTGTTCTAATACCCCTCAGTTATAGTCAGGTAACACAACAACCTTTTATTTATTTATACGATTCGCTTGAGGTTAATTTGACCATTTTTTTCATTGAAATCGAGGGGCATACTGACAAAAAAAAGGCCCAATGACCCACACCAAAAATATTAAAACCAATATTTTCATGGATAAGAAAGCCTAACAAGGTAACCAAGAGATGAGAAACAAATTGGATGATAGATAATGGTTTTTAGTGTATTTTACAGCTGATTTAAAACTTGGATCAAAACCGTCCCGTTAACATAAGCGATGGTAACATGCCAGAGGCTGTTCACCTTGGAGACCTGCTGCGGATATGGGTACGGCCTGGCGCGAGATTTATATATATATATATATATATATATATATATATATATATATATATATATATATATATATACAGTATGTGTATATGTACATGTATGTATATATATATATATATATATATATATATATATATATATATATATATATATATATATATATATATACACAGTATATGTATATGTATGTATATATATATATATGTATATATATATATATATATATATACACAGTATATGTATATGTATATGTATATATATATATATATATATATATACATATACATATACTGTGTGTATATATATATATATATATATATATATATATATATATATATATATATATACACACAGTATATGTATATGTATATATATATATATATATATATATATATATATATATATATATATATATATATACATATATATATATATATATATATATATATACATATATATATATATGTAAGAATGGCGCGTGGACATCGGGGGCGGTACCTCTGGATTGGCAGACCGGGGTGGTGGTTCTTCTCTTTAAGAAGGGGAACCGGAGGGTGTGTTCCAACTATCGTGGGATCACACTCCTCAGCCTTCCCGGCAAGGTCTATTCAGGTGTACTGGAGAGGAGGCTACGCCGGATAGTCGAACCTTGGATTCAGGAGGAACAGTGTGGTTTTCGTCCTGGTCGTGGAACTGTGGACCAGCTCTATACTCTCGGCAGGGTCCTTGAGGGTGCATGGGAGTTTACCCAACCAGTCTACATGTGCTTTGTGGACTTGGAGAAGGCATTCGACCGTGTCCCTCGGGAAGTCCTTTGGGGAGTGCTCAGAGAGTATGGGGTATCGGACTCTCTGATTGTGGCGGTCCGTTCCCTGTATGATCAGTGTCAGAGCTTGGTCCGCATGCCGGCAGTAAGTCGGACACGTTTCCAGTGAGGGTTGGACTCCGCCAAGGCTGCCCTTTGTCACCGATTCTGTTCATAACTTTTATGGACAGAATTTCTAGGCGCAGTCAGGGCGTTGAGGGGATCTGGTTTGGTGGCTGCAATTAGGTCTCTGCTTTTTGCAGATGATGTGGTCCTGATGGCTTCATCTGGCCAGGATCTTCAACTCTCACTGGATCGGTTCGCAGCTGAGTGTGAAGCGACTGGGATGAGAATCAGCACCTCCAAGTCCGAGTCCATGGTTCTCACCCGGAAAAGGGTGGAGTGCCATCTCCGGGTTGCGGAGGAGACCCTGCCCCAAGTGGAGGAGTTCAAGTACCTCGGAGTCTTGTTCACGAGTGAGGGAAGAGTGGATCGTGAGATCGACAGGCGGATCGGTGCGGCGTCTTCAGTAATGCGGACGCTGTATCGATCCGTTATGGTGAAGAAGGAGCTGAGCCGGAAGGCAAAGCTCTCAATTTACCGGTCGATCTACGTTCCCATCCTCACCTATGGTCATGAGCTTTGGGTTCTGACCGAAAGGACACGATCACGGGTACAAGCGGCTGAAATGAGTTTCCTCTGCCGGGTGGCAGGGCTCTCCCTTAGAGATAGGGTGAGAAGCTCTGCCATCCAGGAGGAGCTCAAAGTAAAGCCGCTGCTCCTCCACATCGAGAGGAGCCAGATGAGGTGGTTCGGGAATCTGGTCTGGATGCCACCCGAACGCCTCCCTAGGGAGGTGTTTAGGGCACGTCCGACCGGTAGGAGGCCACGGGGAAGACCCAGGACACGTTGGGAAGACTATGTCTCCCGGCAGGCCTGGGAACGCCTCGGGATCCCTCGGGAAGAGCTGGACGAAGTGGCTGGGGAGAGGGAAGTCTGGGCTTCCCTGCTTAGGCTGCTGCCCCCGCGACCCGATCTCGGATAAGCGGAAGAAGATGGATGGATGGATGGATGTAAGAATGGGAACATGTGACTGTCCTATTATGACATATGGTTGTGTTGTAGAAAGACAGGAAGCAGATCACATACTGACCCTAAGGCCTCCACTCTCTCGTCCTTCTGCTGCCAACACCTGAGGAAATGGGTGATCTTGTTTGCAGCGTCCATTCTTCCTACGGGGCTGAACTCAACACATTTAGGACTTCCATCCATCCATCCATGTTCTACTGCTCATCCCTTTTGGGGTCGCGGGACTTATGATCACATATTTCATTATTATTTATGACACACGCGGTCATTTATCCACTTGCTACTTTTCCACCTCTGATGCAATACCCGCATTGGAGCCTTGAGTATTGGCCAATCCCGATTTTGATCCGATCCGATATCAGCACAAATCATACACACTTTTATTATTTAGGAGAAAAGGTTTGATCACGTGAAATGACTCAAACAGAGAACAATGTTAATTATTAAAAGACTAACCTATTTTTAATCAACAGAATGGACTTTTGCAGTCTTTAAGATTTGGTGGTGGGGTATTTTTTTTTTTGGGTGACACCTAGTGGACGCAATAATTCACGAAGTTGATCTCATGTCATGATGCAGAAAATTGAATGAGGAGACACGTGTTGTTTTGTTACAACTAAAAGTTGTATACTTGTTGTTGAAATGTGTTGTGCTTATTGCTTGTCATTTAATTAACATTATTACATGTGTATTTGTCGCCATCATGTGGTCATGGCAGTTACTCCATCTTTGAGAAGTGTGTACTTTGAATCAAACTTTATTAACCGGAAGTTGCATAAGCCAAGCAAAGAAATCTACGGTGCCGGCACAAACTTTATGGTGGTTATTTTCGAAGAAATACTGCATATATCTTTTGTTTAAGGTTGCATCGCCGGTATGTATCATAAGTTGAACTTTGAAACTTGGTTTTTGTCTAAAATATTTTGAGCTAAATTTACGATTGTTGATGTATATTGAGATCTTTGTCATGCTCATTAGCGATAATTTGAGTTGTCATCTAAGATGGCGTTGTATTACAAATTCACTTTGTTTACCTTCTCATGCCTTGTAAGGTAGCATTACAGCATATATATGAATACATTTGCATAACATATGTATATATTGACTGTATTGTTTGTCTTTTTAGTTTCACCCTTTTGAATGTCAATAAACCTGCTGACAACGCTCATCGGTCTCCAGAGTCGTGACGTAAGAAAGGTGTTAAACAGCCCTTGCATCAGACATGCACCCCTAATGACACACGTGTGTTACTTTCTAATACACTTCCGCCTTTTAGACTAGTGTGATGGGTACTGTTCACATTTGAACCGATACAGTACCTCGATACCAATACCCAACAGTACCAATTTTCTGTACATTTGTGTGTGGTATTAAATATTGTTTTTGATAATAAACATATTTTTTATTGCAACATTTTAAAATGTGCTGATTATGATAACTGTTGCCCCAGTTGTTATATCTTGTTTCATAATCACATTTCTAAGTCTCATTAAGTCATCGATTCTCAAACTGTACCACTTGTGGTACATCTAGTGGTTTGCCAAAGAATCATTTAATTAAATATTCAAACACAGTGTTACTGTTCAAACTGTGTGTAATATTACAGTGGCCAAAAATATTAAATGAACCTCTGCCTTGTTTTTAATGAGTATTTAGGTCTACTACACTACTGTATTTTAATGTTGGTCATATGGCGGTGATTGGAGAGCCAATATTTTTCTGAGGTGGTACTTGGTGGAAAAAAAGTTTGAGAACCTCTGATTTAAGTTTCAATGGCAGTTACTAATCCAAAACATAAGATGGCAATAGTGTAAAAGTTATGGTGTGTTGACCAGTTCAGTCTTTGCCGTCTGATGCGCCATAAAAAGTGTTAAGACTGTAAGTATTGTACTTATTACGCACCAGCTGCTTAATTGTAACGTGTGTAATAGTTGTAGTTTTTAGTAACACATTTGGAGATTTTGTAATTGCCATATAAAATCGCTAATGCTAATCAGTAGCATGTCAATAGCAAAGCCAATGTATATAAGTATCAAGCTGGCACATTTTTGGAAAAGCGGAGCCTTGCTTTACTTACATCGGAACGTTTTTTTTGAGTCCATGTCTTTGTTGTCATTGAAAATTGCAACATTACATAAAAGGTCAATTGGCTGAGTCCGCTCTCAGTGCTGCTGGAGTGATATCTAGGTCCCGAGGTGCAAAGAGTCGATGGCCGCGCGTGACGTCACGTGCAACCCAGGTATCGTAACATGACACCGTTGGATTTTTAGTGAATCAGTGCTCGGTTGGAAAAAGTACCTGGCTCAGTCCCCATCCCTACTGGAGACTTTGTATGTGGAAGTACTATGCAACTATAATTATTTGGTACTTATTGACTAATGTGCTGTTTTACACTGTGATATTGTTACATTTGTCTAGCTTATGTGCTATTGTGTGCTTAGCTGTTGAGTAGCCGCTAGTTCGGAGTGGTCTATAGGGCATTTAGATGTTAACTGCTTTGCACAAGTAAACATGCTGCAGGACTGCTATTAGATGCAAGTTGATATCATCCGATATTTGTTTTCTGCTGATGGAAACATGCTGTTCTACAAACCCCAAAACCAGTGAAGTTGGCACGCTGTGTAAAATCGTAAATAAAAACAGAATACAATGATTTGCAAATCCTTTTCAACCTATATTCAATAGACTGCAAAGACAAGATACTTAAAGTTCGAACTGGAAAACTTATATTAGCTCATTTGGAATTTGATGCCTGGAACATGTTTCAAAAAAGCTGGCACAAGTAGCAAGAAAGACTGAGAAAGTTGAGGAATGCCCATCAAACACTTATTTGGAACATCCCACAGGTGAACAGGCTAATTGGGAACAGGTGGGTGCCATGATTGGGTATAAAAACAGCTTCAATGAAATGCTCAGTCATTCACAAACAAGGATGCAGCAAGGGTCACCACTTTGTGAACAAATGCGTGAGCAAATTGTCGCACAGTTTAAGAACAACATTTCTCAACGAGCTATTGCAAGGAAGTTAGGGATTTCACCATCTACGGTCAGTAATATCATCAAAAGTTTCAGAGAATCTGGAAAAATTTACTGCACATAAGTGATGATATTACGGACCTTCGATCCCTCAGGCGGTACTGCATCAAAATAAACATCAGTGTGTAAAGGATATCTCCACATGGGCTCAAGAACACTTCAGAAAACCACAGTCAGTAACTACAGTCGGTCGCTACATCTGTAAGTGCAAGTTAAAACTCTACTATGCAAAGCGAAAGACATTTATCAAAAACACCCAGAAACGCTTCGCTGGGCCCGAGCTCATCTAAGATGGACTTATGCAAAGTGGAAAAATGTTCTGTGGTCTGACGAGTCCACATTTGAAATTGTTTTTGGAAACTGTGGATGTCGTGTCCTCTGGACTAAAGAGGAAAAGAACCATCCGGACTGTTATAGGTGCAAAGTTCAAAAGCCAGCATCTGTGATGGCATGGGGGTGTATTAGTGCCCAAGGCATGGGTAACTTACACATCTCTAAAGGCACCAATAATGCTGAAAGGTACATACAGGTTTTGGAGCAACATATGTTGCTATCCAAGCAACGTTATCATGGACGCCCCTGCTTATTTCAGCAAGACAATTCCAAGCCACGTGTTACAACAGCTTGGCTTCATAGTAAAAGTGTGCGGGTACTAGACTGGCCTGCCTGTGGTCCAGACCTGTCTCCCATTGAAAATGTGTGGCGCAATATGAAGTCTAAAATACCACAATGGACTGTTGAACAACTTAATCTGTACATCAAGCAAGAATGGGAAATAATTCCACCTGAAAAGCTTCAAAATTTGGTCTCCTCAGTTCCCAAATGTTTACTGAGTGTTGTTAAAAGGAAAGGCCATGTAACACAGTGGTAAAAATGCCCCTGTGTCAACTTTTTTGCAATGTGTTGCTGCCATTAAATTCTAAGTTAATGATTTTATGCAGTTTGAACATTAAACATTTTGTCTTTGCAGTCTATTCAATTGAATATAAATTGAAAAGGACTTGCATATAATTGTAATCTGTTTTTTTTTACGATTTACACAGCGTGCCAACTTTACTGGTTTTGGGTTTTGTACTATGATGACCTGGGAAGCTCACCTGCGTCCATTGAGCATCATCATCATTACCAGTAAGTACATTGTTTCTTTTTTAGGAGTGTTCATTCTTTTCATACGTTGTATGCCAAGTGAAAATATTTGTGTGCATACATCAGAGTTAAAAGCATTGGTCACTTTTCAAGTTGAATAGCCAGTTGGGTTGTTTTTTTTCTCAGTGTGGCCCTAAAACCCTCAATTTTTTGCTGCAGATCACTTTTGATGTTTTTGTTGTTCTTGGTTTTTAATAAAAAAACAAATGTTATCTTATCTTTTTTTCTGGCGTGACAAATGCCATGTGGGATACATTGTGTCACTTATTTCAACAAAATCTAAAGATGCTACGTGGGATACATTGTGTCACTTTTTTTTCAAACAATCTAAAGATGCCATGTGGGATACTTTGTGTCACTTATTTAAAAAAATCTAAAGATGCCATGTGGGATACTTTGTGTCACTTATTTCAAACAATCTAAAGATGCCATGTGGGATACTTTGTGTCACTTATTTAAAAAAAATCTAAAGATGCCACGTGGGATACTTTGTGTCACTTATTTCAAACAATCTAAAGATGCCACGTGGGATACATTGTGTCACTTATTTCAACAAAATCTAAAGATGCTACGTGGGATACATTGTGTCACTTTTTTTCAAACAATCTGAAGATGCCATGTGGGATACTTTGTGTCACTTATTTCAAACAATCTAAAGATGCCATGTGGGATACTTTGTGTCACTTATTTCAAAAAATCTAAAGATGCCATGTGGGATACTTTGTGTCACTTATTTAAAAAAATCTAAAGATGCCATGTGGGATACATTGTGTCACTTATTTCAAACAATCTAAAGATGCCATGTGGGATACTTTGTGTCACTTATTTCAAACAATCTAAAGATGCCATGTGGGATACTTTGTGTCACTTATTTAAAAAAATCTAAAGATGCCATGTGGGATACATTGTGTCACTTATTTCAAAAAATCTAAAGATGCCATGTGGGATACTTTGTGTCACTTATTTAAAAAAAATCTAAAGATGCCACGTGGGATACTTTGTGTCACTTATTTCAAACAATCTAAAGATGCCACGTGAGATACTTTGTGTCACTTATTTCAAACAATCTAAAGATGCCACATGGGATACATTCTGTCACTTATTTCAAACAATCTAAAGATGCCATGTGGGATACATTCTGTCACTTATTTCAAACAATCTAAAGATGCCATGTGGGATACATTGTGTCACTTATTTCAAACAATCTAAAGATGCCATGTGGGATACATTGTGTCACTTATTTCAAACAATCTAAAGATGCCATGTGGGATACTTTGTGTCACTTATTTCAAACAATCTAAAGATGCCATGTGGGATACATTGTGTCACTTATTTCAAACAATCTAAAGATGCCATGTGGGATACATTGTTTCACTTATTTCAAACAATCTAAAGATGCCATGTGGGATACATTGTGTCACTTATTTCAAACAATCTAAATATGTCATATGGGATACATTGTGTCACTTAATTTAAACAATCTAAAGATGCTGTCACGTGGGGGCTGCAGCTTGCTGCGGTTTGTTCTTTCAATGCAAAAAGACGGCTCCGGACGAAGGCGTAAAGGTAGGAATGGATTTATTAACATAAATCACTCAACTACCAAAAACACAAATAACACAACAAAAAGAAAGGCGTGCCTAAAACACGTGAAGCTAAGACTAAACAGAAGCTAGGGCATGGAACAAGAAACTTACTTGGTACAGGCGTGACCAAACCGTGTGACATAATCAGTGAAGCCAGGCCGACTGCCTGGCAAAGGCAACTTAAATAATGTCTCTGATTAGCGCTCGGGAAGCAGGTGAGCGGGTGAGCACTAATCAGAGACAGGTGCACACAAAGAGTGACCTTGACAACCAAAACAAACTCCTGAAGTGCACAAAACAACCAAGGAAGTCCAAAACTAACAGAACATAACTAAACAAAACATGATCCGGACCACGGATCATGACAGATGCCATGTGGGATACATTGTGTCACTTATTTCAAACAATCTAAAGATGCCATGTGGGATACATTGTGCCACCAATTTCAAACAATCTAAAGATCTCATGTGGGATACATTGTGTCACTTATTTCAAACAATCTAAAGATGTCATTTGGGATACATTGTGTCACCACTTTCAAACAATCTAAAGATGCCATGTGAGATACATTGTGTCACCTATTTCAAACAATCTAAAGATGCCATGTGGGATACATTGTGTCACCAATTTCAAACAATCTAAAGATGCCATGTGGGATACATTGTGTCACTTATTTCAAACAATCTAAAGATGCCATGTGGGATACATTGTGCCACCAATTTCAAACAATCTAAAGATGCCATGTGAGATACATTGTGTCACTTATTTTAAACAATCTAAAGATGCCATGTTCGGATACATTGTGTCACTTATTTCAAACAATCTAAAGATGCCATGTGAGATACATTGTGTCACCTATTTCAAACAATCTAAAGATGCCATGTGGGATACATTGTGTCACCTATTTCAAACAATCTAAAGATGCCATGTGGGATACATTGTGTCACTTATTTTAAACAATCTAACGATGTCACGTGGGATATATCGTGTCACTTATTTCAAACAATCTAAAGATGCCATGTCTGATACATTGTGTAACTTATTTCAAACAATCTAAAGATCTCATGTGGGATACATTGTGTCACTTATTTCAAACAATCTAAAGATGCCATGTGGGATACATTGTGTCACTTATTTCAAACAATCTAAAGATGCCATGTCTGATACATTGTGTCACCTATTTCAAACAATCTAAAGATCTCATGTGGGATACATTGTGTCACTTATTTCAAACAATCTAAAGATGTCATGTGGAATACATTGTGTCACCTATTTCAAACAATCTAAAGATGCCATGTGGGATACATTGTGTCACCTATTTCAAACAATCTAAAGATGCCATGTGGGATACATTGTGTCACCACTTTCAAACAATCTAAAGATGCCATGTGAGATACATTGTGTCACCTATTTCAAACAATCTAAAGATGCCATGTGGGATTCTTTGTGTCACCAATTTCAAACAATCTAAAGATGCCATGTGGGATACATTGTGTCACTTATTTGAAATAATCTAAAGATGTCATGTGGAATACATTGTGTCACCTATTTCAAACAATCTAAAGATGCCATGTGGGATACATTGTGTCACCCATTTCAAACAATGTAAAGATGCCATGTGAGTTACATTGTGTCACCTATTTCAAACAATCTAAAGATGCCATGTGGGATACATTGTGTCACTTATTTGAAATAATCTAAAGATGTCATTTGGGATACATTGTGTCACTTATTTTAAACAATGTAAAGATGTCAGGAGGGGTAGATTGTGTCACTTATTTCAAACAATGTAAAGATATCATATGGGATACATTGTGTCACTTATTTCATATGAGACATGTGATCACTCCCATGTGTGCTGACCATGACTCATTTTGCTGGTGCTGACTTTGTGCTTATAAGGACAACAATTTGACAGGCGGTCCAACAGTAGCTGCTGACCTCATCAAAAAGTCCACATCACTTCCTGTTGCGCCCATGCTGTTTCTACCATGAAAAGCAGCAAAATCCCCGCCAGCTTCTTCTCTGTGCTTCACTCCATCTGCAGGTCAGCAGCGTGAGTGGATTCAAACATGCTGCGTAACGCCAGGGAATTCCCCAAAGTTATTTTCCATCCCCCGTGTTTGCTCCCTGCAGTGTTGCTACAGTCAGACAGGAAGTGACAACACGTTCTCTTGGAAAGGAAATGTTGTTTTTGGAGCAGCGGTGCCACATTCCAAGTGGAGGTGAGATGATGGGAACATTTCAGGAAGTCGATAACTTGCACTTTTTCTGACCTTTTATTTACCCACCAAGAGAGAATGAGGTGAGGGTCTGACTCTGACTCATACGACGCTCATGTTTGGACTATTTGTTCGGGGGTCCCTGATCGGATATTGATACCTGATATTGGCCATCCATCCATCCATCCATCCATCCATCCATTTTCTACCGCTTGTCCTTTTGGGGTCGTGGGGGGTGCTGGAGCCTATCTCAGCAAATGTCCTCCAAAAAGCACACAAGAGCTTCTATTTTAGTCAAGTCATTTAGAAAAGGTAAAAATGCGAGGCTACACAGCAGCTAAGCACACAATAGCACACAAGCTAGACATAAGCAATAAGTAATTGAACAATATTGCAGTGTAACAACAACGTGTCAATACAAACAAGTATCAAATGATTATAACTGCATGTTTCTTACACATACAAAGGCTCCGAGGCAGAAGCGTATTATAAAGTCCAGTAACAAACGTGTCTGCATCGTTCAACTTACTGCGTCCTGATCTTAACTCTGTGCTTTTCAAATATTTTGTATTACGCCACCCCAGGAAGAAGAAAATATTTGCCCACTCTTCCCCGCGACTATATCATTTGTCTCTAAAATTGGTATAAGTACACCTCTGCTTAAAATTGTGTTGATCACCTTACAACAAAAAAATTACTTTAACATTGATTTTTAGTCCGTAACAGAAAATATTTAAAGTTAATCTAATTGTGTGCAATTTCAACACGATACATCACATCCATCCATCCATTTTCTACCGCTTCACATATTTTTTTAATGTCTCTTTAAAAAATGAGAAGTAGAAAGAAGCAAAGCTTATTTAATCCTACACATTTCCCCTTCATAGCAGTTACAAACACATTTGTTCACTACCTGTTTTCAATTTATGTAACAGAGTTGACATCAATGATTGCTACATACAGCACTTCTCTGACAATAATAAGTAGTTGAGTCAGTTATTATTTACATAATGACAGGACTTCTTTTTTCTCTCGATAAAGTTTAAGACGATTTCCTTAATTCTTCTTCTCTGTACTTTGTAAACACTTGTAGTTTGAACAGTTTCTTAAACTGGATCATATTAGTACTTTGTTTTTTAATCTATTCCATAATTTAATTCCACATACAGATATGCTAAAGGTTTTAAGTGTTGTGCGTGCATACAAAGGTTTTAAGTTACAATTTTCTCTGATGTAAGGTTTCTCTTCTTTTAGTGAAAAGAGTCGTTGTACATTCTTGGGTAGCAGGTTATGGTTTGCTTTGTACATCATTTTAGCTGTTTGCAAATGAAAAAGTCGTTAAATTTCAATATCTTTGATTCAATAAATAAAGGGTGTGTATGATCTCTATATCCAACATTATGTACTACAGTAACTGATATTGCTTGAAATAAGGAAGCGTACTTTTGTAATTATTTCCCCAAATGCATATTTGGCTAAAATTTAAAAAATAAATCCTCATTTAAACTATGCTCATTTTATGACCGACTTGAACCATTTGATAATGAAAAATAGAATTAAATAGACTCAATAAATTCAAATTGATCAGCAACATTAACTCAGGAGCACAATATATAAAAACAATTTCACCTACAAACCAAAAATTAATAAAACAACTAGTGCTGATTTTTAAAAAAAAATGAAAATAAAGTCAGGTTTAATGGCTACAATGAGCACGTTTTGTAGTGCACAGCTTTTTGAAGCAGGGTTTGAAGCATGATACTGATAAAGCATGTTGCCGCAAGGTCACACTCAAAGGGACCCGCCTCACTATGTGAGAAAAAGTGGCTTAATTTAATGAATTATTGTGACCAAAAAAAAGAATGACCACTCCACTTCAACCTAAAGACAGCATAAATCCATCCCAGATGGTAAATAAGAAATAGATTAGGGTTTTTCATACCTACCAAATTTCACTTAATCAAACCTTTTCTACCATTCCACACTACAAAATAATAAAATATTGTATCAATATCGGTATTGTGTCGGAAGTGAAAAAGTAGCATCGAGACACCTCCACTATTTACGGAGCTGCAGCTAAGTGGCCATTAGCGTATCTTAACATAGCAACCATGCCAGAGATAGACCAGTCAAAGTTAACCCCTTGTTTGCCTGCTACCAATAAATTATGAAACAATTAGTGCACAAAATAAGACGACCTAGCACATATTTTCAGGTGTGTGTGAGTGACAGGAAGAAAAACTCACTTGGGGAGAAGTTGTTTGGCACCACCTGACTCTTCTTTTTCAGACTTTTTTCCTGTGGGCAAAATCACCCTCTTGAATTTGGGTCAATATCATTGGCATTGTTAGGCCTATTTTAGGGGGGCTCAAGCCCCCCTTAAATGTTCTTAAGCCCCTCTAAATAATTTGGTGTTAAAAAAATATGTGGCCCGAATATGAGTTTAAATAAATAATCATATAACCTGCCATTATTCACTCAGTTTCCCCTCACTTCATAGTGTAAGGTAGAGAGCCTCTTTAGTGCGTCGGTATCCAATCCATTCCACTTGTTCATTAAGAAAATGCCCACATCACTCAAAATCCAGTCCGCATTTTCTCTGCGACCTTGCTTGCGGTCTGGCAGGTGTACGAAGCACATTAGCACACAGCACTGCAGAACAAGAACCTTGTGTCTGCAATTGTAAATAATTTAGTTTTTAAGTTTTGTGTTTCTTGTAGAATCTACACTACCGTTCAAAAGTTTGGGGTCACCCAAACAATTTTGTGGAATAGCCTTCATTTCTAAGAACAAGAATAGACTGTCGAGTTTCAGATGAAAGTTCTCTTTTTCTGGCAATTTTGAGCGTTTAATTGACCCCACAAATGTGATGCTCCAGAAACTCAATCTGCTCAAAGGAAGGTCAGTTTTGTAGCTTCTGTAACGAGCTAAACTGTTTTCAGATGTGTGAACATGATTGCACAAGGGTTTTCTAATTATCAATTAGCCTTCTGAGCCAATGAGCTAACACATTGTACCATTAGAACACTGGAGTGATAGTTGCTGGAAATGGGCCTCTATACACCTATGTAGATATTGCACCAAAAACCAGACATTTGCAGCTAGAATAGTCATTTACCACATTAGCAATGTATAGAGTGTATTTCTTTAAAGTTAAGACTAGTTTAAAGTTATCTTCATTGAAAAGTACAGTGCTTTTCCTTCAAAAATAAGGACATTTCAATGTGACCCCAAACTTTTGAACGGTAGTGTATATAAAGTAATATACATTAGCCTATTGTTAAAATAATGAAAACAACATCATTAAATATATTTGTTTTATTGTATTGTTACATTAATAGCTGTTATATTATTATAGGATGGCTTGTTAAACATTTCATAGGATTTTCAGAGGGTGGAAAAACCAAGACATATAATATAAAATGTAAAATGAATAAATACTGTACATAAAAAGAAAAAGAAAAAAAATGGTTAAAAGCCATCGTCCCGGGGAGCATTTAATTTTGTCCCGTGCATTTTTTTTACCGTCCCTGGGATGACGGGACTACATTAATCTCAAGCCCTGGAAGTTACATTTTATAGTTTGCATTATTTGTTTCAGCATTGCACTTTGAAGATGGTCCTTCAGCTCTTTGACAGCTTTGGCTCTTTTTCAGATCAGCAGACTAAGTCTTTCTTATTTACAGTATGTATAAATGTTTCTCATTTCTATTCAGACTTCCATATATATTTAATTTCCTTAACAGCTTGCCATAATATATATATAAATATATTATATACAAGCCAAATTATCCCGATCCAGATATTACTTTAATTCAAGTAATTAAGTAATATTTCCAGGGCTTGAATTTACAACCATTTTAGTCACATATGTGCCCAAAATGTAATATGTGCAACTTCAAAATATTTGGGAACAAACAATTATTGTATTGTGAGCGAAAGTTGTGGCATTAGCCTCTATGTTGTGAATTAAAGGCCTACTGAAACCCACTACTACCGACCACGCAGTCTGATAGTTTATATATCAATGATGAAATCTTAACATTGCAACACATGCCAATACGGCCGGGTTAACTTATAAAGTGCAATTTTAAATTTCCCGGGAAACTCCCGGCTGAAAACGTTTCGGTATGATGACGTTTGCGCGTGACGTCACGGGTTGAAGCAGACATTTTGGAATATCACAGTGGCCAGCTTAAGCCGTCTGTTTTCACCACATAATTCCACAGTATTCTGGACATCTGTCTTGGTGAATCTTTTGCAATTTGTTCAATTAACAATGGAGACTGCAAAGAAGAAAGCTGTAGGTGGGATCGGTGTATTAGCGGCTGGCTACAGCAACACAACCAGGAGGACTTTGAGATGGATAGCAGACGCGCTACCGTGAGTACAGCTTTGATCGCTTGCCCGTACGTGCGTGCCGCTATGTGCATGTCACGTACGTAACTTTGGGGAAATATATGTTTCTTGCCGACTCTGATGGTGGCCGGGGTGTCGTCGAAAGCTACAACGCCGTCCGCCGCCGCGCCGCTGTCCTCACCTGTCTGGGTTGACTTCCTCCGTCTCCGGGCCGCCGACTGCACCGATCATCGTGGTGAAGTCCTTCGTCGCGCCGTCGATCGCTTGAACGCAGGTGAACACGGGTGTTGATGAGCAGATGAGGGCTGGCGTAGGTGGAGAGCTAATGTTTTTAGCATAGCTCTGTCGAGGTCCCGTAGCTAAGTTAGCTTCAATGGCGTCGTTAGCAACAGCATTGCTAGGCTTTGCCAGGCGGCACAGCATTGACCGTGTGATTACAGGTCCAGGGTTTGGTAGTATTGTTGATCTTCTGTCTATCCTTCCAGTCAGGGGCTTATTTATTCTGTTTCTATATGCAGTTAAGCACGATGCTATCATGTTAGCTCCGTAGCTAAAGTGCTTCGCCGATGTATTGTCGTGGAGATAAAAGTCCCTGTGAATGTCCATTTCGCGTTCTCGACTCTCATTTTCAAGAGGATATAGTATCCGAGGTGGTTTAAAATACAAATCCGTGATCCACAATAGAAAAAGGAGAGAGTGTGGAATTGTACCTAAGTTACGGTCAGAGCGAAAAAAGATACGTCCTGCACTGCACTCTAATCCTTCACTCTCACTTTCCTCATCCACGAATCTTTCATCCTGGCTCATATTAATGGAGTAATCGTTGCTTTCTCGGTCCGAATCGCTCTCGCTGCTGGTGTAAACAATGTGCAAATGTGAGGAGCCCTTCAACCTGTGACGTCACGCTACTTCCGGTACAGGCAAGGCTTTTTTATCAGCGACCAAAAGTTGCGAACTTTATCGTCGATGTTCTCTACTAAATCCTTTCAGCCAAAATATGGCAATATCGCGAAATGATCAAGTATGACACATAGAATGGATCTGCTATCCCCGTTTAAATAAGAAAATTTCATTTCAGTAGGCCTTTAATAACACAGAGGCTAATGCCATGACTTTCATTGTGTTTCAGTGTATCTTGAAGGATCACGCAAGTAATTGTTTCTTGTTGATGCTGTAAACAAAATGTCACTGTGCAAACCCATGTTTGCTGTTGTACTGAACACAGATTGAAACTAAACCGACTGAAATAATAATAATAACAATGAATAATTTCTAAGTCTTTGTTAACCGTTTGTGAAGTTTTGTGCTCGTGCGCTAAGTTCGCTCGCATCCTGCATCTCCTGGGGGCTAAGCCCCCCCTGTCCTTAAAAGCTAGTGACGCCCCTGGTCAATATACACAAATTTTTTTTAACTCACGTTTCAACAATCCAAGTATAAAATTAAGTTCTGTTTGATACAATTAGCACAAAGTAGAACTACTGAGACATAATGGAGAGGAAATAAGGAGCACAATACTGACACTTAGTGACAGTTTATAGGTAACACTGCAGTCCAACTTATTCATGGTTGCTCACAATGTACCTTCGGTTTGTTTGACATATTTTGTCCTGGTCATTGTCAGCGTTTTGCTAGTTGTGTTAGTACACAAGAAGACAAAGACAAACCTCAAGTTCCCGCCTTGTTTTTACCCCTTACTTTTGGAATGTGAGGCGTTTGGCCGAGCTCAGCATATTTTGGCTGCATGGACGCTGTGTTGGCCCTGCAATGAGGTGGCGACTTGTCCAGGGTGTACCACGCCTTCCTCCCGAATGCAGCTGAGAGAGGCTCCAGCAACCCCCGCGACCCCAAAAGGGACAAGCGGTAGAAAATGGATGGATGGACGCTGCTGTCTTCAGAGGGAGAAGACAAAATTTGAGTGTCTGGACAGACACGTTTAGACTTGACATGTTCCAACACATGAAAGTCAGAACATTTGCTAACAATATTAGCAGTATTATGCTTCAAACCCCGCTTCAAAAAGATGTGCATTACAAATTGTGCTCATTGTAGTTAAAACGTGTAAAAATTCCCTACTGGGTGGTGAGACTGTTGACATCAGATGTGTAAGTGGGGCATTATTGACAGTCAACCATGCATCAGATGTGAGCGATGACATCAGATGTGTAAGTGGGACAGTATTGACAGTCAAAGTTGCATCAGATGTGAGAGATGACATCAGATGTGTAAGTGGGTCATTATTGACAGTCAAAGTTGCATCAGATGTGAGAGATGACATCAGATGTGTAAGTGGGACAGTATTGACAGTCAAAGTTACATCAGATGTGAGAGATGACATCATATGTGTAAGTGGGACAGTATTGACAGTCAAAGTTGCATCAGATGTGAGAGATGACATCATATGTGTAAGTGGGACAGTATTGACAGTCAAAGTTGCATCAGATGTGAGAGATGACATCAGATGTGTAAGTGGGACAGTATTGACAGTCAAAGTTGCATCAGATGTGAGAGATGACATCAGATGTGTAAGTTGGACAGTATTGACAGTTAAACATGCATCAGATGTGAGAGATGACATCAGATGTGTAAGTGGGTCATTATTGACAATCAAAGTTGCATCCGATGTGAGAGATGACATCAGATGTGTAAGCGGGACAGTATTGACAGCCAAAGTTGCATCAGATGTGAGAGAGGACATCAGATGTGTAAGTGGGACAGTATTGACAGCCAAAGTTACATATGTGAGAGATGACATCAGATGTGTAAGTGGGACAGTATTGACAGTCAAAGTTACATCAGATGTGAGAGATGACATCATATGTGTAAGTGGGACAGTATTGACAGCCAAAGTTACATATGTGAGAGATGACATCAGATGTGTAAGTGGGACAGTATTGACAGTCAAAGTTACATCAGATGTGAGAGATGACATCATATGTGTAAGTGGGACAGTATTGACAGTCAAAGTTGCATCAGATGTGAGAGATGACATCAGATGTGTAAGTTGGACAGTATTGACAGTTAAACATGCATCAGATGTGAGAGATGACATCAAATGTGTAAGTGGGACAGTATTGACAGTCAAAGTTGCATCAGATGTGAGAGATGACATCAGATGTGTAAGTTGGACAGTATTGACAGTTAAACATGCATCAGATGTGAGAGATGACATCAGATGTGTAAGTGGGTCATTATTGACAATCAAAGTTACATCAGATGTGAGAGATGACATCATATGTGTAAGTGGGACAGAATTGACAGTCAAAGTTGCATCAGATGTGAGAGAGGACATCAGATGTGTAAGTGGGACAGTATTGACAGTCAAAGTTACATCAGATGTGAGAGAGGACATCAGATGTGTAAGTGGGACAGTATTGACAGCCAAAGTTACATATGTGAGAGATGACATCAGATGTGTAAGTGGGACAGTATTGACAGTCAAAGTTACATCAGATGTGAGAGATGACATCATATGTGTAAGTGGGACAGCATTGACAGTCAAAGTTGCATCAGATGTGAGAGATGACATCAGATGTGTAAGTTGGACAGTATTGACAGTTAAACATGCATCAGATGTGAGAGATGACATCAGATGTGTAAGTGGGACAGTATTGACAGTCACAGTTGCATCAGATGTGAGAGATGACATCAGATGTGTAAGTGGGTCATTATTGACAGTCAAAGTTGCATCAGATGTGAGAGATGACATCAGATGTGTAAGTGGGACAGTATTGACAGTCAAAGTTACATCTGATGTGAGAGATGACATCATATGTGTAAGTGGGACAGTATTGACAGTCAAAGTTGCATCAGATGTGAGAGATGACATCAGATGTGTAAGTTGGACAGTATTGACAGTTAAACATGCATCAGATGTGAGAGATGACATCAGATGTGTAAGTGGGTCATTATTGACAATCAAAGTTGCATCAGATGTGAGAGATGACATCAGATGTGTAAGTGGGACAGAATTGACAGTCAAAGTTGCATCAGATGTGAGAGAGGACATCAGATGTGTAAGTGGGACAGTATTGACAGTCAAAGTTGCATCAGATGTGAGAGATGACATCAGATGTGTAAGTGGGTCATTATTGACAGTCAAAGTTGCATCAGATGTGAGAGATGACATCAGATGTGTAAGTGGGACAGTATTGACAGTCAAAGTTACATCAGATGTGAGAGATGACATCATATGTGTAAGTGGGACAGTATTGACAGTCAAAGTTACATCAGATGTGAGAGATGACATCAGATGTGTAAGTGGGACAGTATTGACAGCCAAAGTTACATATGTGAGAGATGACATCAGATGTGTAAGTGGGACAGTATTGACAGTCAAAGTTACATCAGATGTGAGAGATGACATCAGATGTGTAAGTGGGACAGTATTGACAGCCAAAGTTACATATGTGAGAGATGACATCAGATGTGTAAGTGGGACAGTATTGACAGTCAAAGTTACATCAGATGTGAGAGATGACATCATATGTGTAAGTGGGACAGTATTGACAGTCAAAGTTGCATCCGATGTGAGAGATGACATCAGATGTGTAAGTTGGACAGTATTGACAGTTAAACATGCATCAGATGTGAGAGATGACATCAGATGTGTAAGTGGGTCATTATTGACAATCAAAGTTACATCAGATGTGAGAGATGACATCAGATGTGTAAGTGGGACAGTATTGACAGTCAAAGTTGCATCAGATGTGAGAGATGACATCATATGTGTAAGTGGGACAGTATTGACAGTCAAAGTTGCATCAGATGTGAGAGATGACATCAGATGTGTAAGTGGGACAGTATTGACAGTCAAAGTTGCATCAGATGTGAGAGATGACATCAGATGTGTAAGTTGGACAGTATTGACAGTTAAACATGCATCAGATGTGAGAGATGACATCAGATGTGTAAGTGGGTCATTATTGACAATCAAAGTTGCATCCGATGTGAGAGATGACATCAGATGTGTAAGCGGGACAGTATTGACAGCCAAAGTTGCATCAGATGTGAGAGAGGACATCAGATGTGTAAGTGGGACAGTATTGACAGCCAAAGTTACATATGTGAGAGATGACATCAGATGTGTAAGTGGGACAGTATTGACAGTCAAAGTTACATCAGATGTGAGAGATGACATCATATGTGTAAGTGGGACAGTATTGACAGTCAAAGTTGCATCAGATGTGAGAGATGACATCAGATGTGTAAGTTGGACAGTATTGACAGTTAAACATGCATCAGATGTGAGAGATGACATCAAATGTGTAAGTGGGACAGTATTGACAGTCAAAGTTGCATCAGATGTGAGAGATGACATCAGATGTGTAAGTTGGACAGTATTGACAGTTAAACATGCATCAGATGTGAGAGATGACATCAGATGTGTAAGTGGGTCATTATTGACAATCAAAGTTACATCAGATGTGAGAGATGACATCATATGTGTAAGTGGGACAGAATTGACAGTCAAAGTTGCATCAGATGTGAGAGAGGACATCAGATGTGTAAGTGGGACAGTATTGACAGTCAAAGTTACATCAGATGTGAGAGAGGACATCAGATGTGTAAGTGGGACAGTATTGACAGCCAAAGTTACATATGTGAGAGATGACATCAGATGTGTAAGTGGGACAGTATTGACAGTCAAAGTTACATCAGATGTGAGAGATGACATCATATGTGTAAGTGGGACAGCATTGACAGTCAAAGTTGCATCAGATGTGAGAGATGACATCAGATGTGTAAGTTGGACAGTATTGACAGTTAAACATGCATCAGATGTGAGAGATGACATCAGATGTGTAAGTGGGACAGTATTGACAGTCACAGTTGCATCAGATGTGAGAGATGACATCAGATGTGTAAGTGGGTCATTATTGACAGTCAAAGTTGCATCAGATGTGAGAGATGACATCAGATGTGTAAGTGGGACAGTATTGACAGTCAAAGTTACATCTGATGTGAGAGATGACATCATATGTGTAAGTGGGACAGTATTGACAGTCAAAGTTGCATCAGATGTGAGAGATGACATCAGATGTGTAAGTTGGACAGTATTGACAGTTAAACATGCATCAGATGTGAGAGATGACATCAGATGTGTAAGTGGGTCATTATTGACAATCAAAGTTGCATCAGATGTGAGAGATGACATCAGATGTGTAAGTGGGACAGAATTGACAGTCAAAGTTGCATCAGATGTGAGAGAGGACATCAGATGTGTAAGTGGGACAGTATTGACAGTCAAAGTTGCATCAGATGTGAGAGATGACATCAGATGTGTAAGTGGGTCATTATTGACAGTCAAAGTTGCATCAGATGTGAGAGATGACATCAGATGTGTAAGTGGGACAGTATTGACAGTCAAAGTTACATCAGATGTGAGAGATGACATCATATGTGTAAGTGGGACAGTATTGACAGTCAAAGTTACATCAGATGTGAGAGATGACATCAGATGTGTAAGTGGGACAGTATTGACAGCCAAAGTTACATATGTGAGAGATGACATCAGATGTGTAAGTGGGACAGTATTGACAGTCAAAGTTACATCAGATGTGAGAGATGACATCAGATGTGTAAGTGGGACAGTATTGACAGCCAAAGTTACATATGTGAGAGATGACATCAGATGTGTAAGTGGGACAGTATTGACAGTCAAAGTTACATCAGATGTGAGAGATGACATCATATGTGTAAGTGGGACAGTATTGACAGTCAAAGTTGCATCCGATGTGAGAGATGACATCAGATGTGTAAGTTGGACAGTATTGACAGTTAAACATGCATCAGATGTGAGAGATGACATCAGATGTGTAAGTGGGTCATTATTGACAATCAAAGTTACATCAGATGTGAGAGATGACATCAGATGTGTAAGTGGGACAGAATTGACAGTCAAAGTTGCATCAGATGTGAGAGATGACATCAGATGTGTAAGTGGGACAGTATTGACAGTCAAAGTTACATCAGATGTGAGAGAGGACATCAGATGTGTAAGTGGGACAGTATTGACAGTCAAAGTTACATCAGATGTGAGAGAGGACATCAGATGTGTAAGTGGGACAGTATTGACAGTCAAAGTTGCATCAGATGTGAGAGATGACATCAGATGTGTAAGTGGGTCATTATTGACAGTCAAAGTTGCATCAGATGTGAGAGATGACATCAGATGTGTAAGTGGGACAGTATTGACAGTCAAAGTTACATCAGATGTGAGAGATGACATCATATGTGTAAGTGGGACAGTATTGACAGTCAAAGTTGCATCAGATGTGAGAGATGACATCAGATGTGTAAGTTGGACAGTATTGACAGTTAAACATGCATCAGATGTGAGAGATGACATCAGATGTGTAAGTGGGTCATTATTGACAATCAAAGTTGCATCAGATGTGAGAGATGACATCAGATGTGTAAGTGGGACAGAATTGACAGTCAAAGTTGCATCAGATGTGAGAGAGGACATCAGATGTGTAAGTGGGACAGTATTGACAGTCAAAGTTGCATCAGATGTGAGAGATGACATCAGATGTGTAAGTTGGACAGTATTGACAGTTAAACATGCATCAGATGTGAGAGATGACATCAGATGTGTAAGTGGGACAGTATTGACAGTTAAACATGCATCAGATGTGAGAGATGACATCAGATGTGTAAGTGGGACAGTATTGACAGTCACTGTTGCATCAGATGTGAGAGATGACATCAGATTTGGAAGTGGGACAGTATTGACAGCCAAAGTTACATATGTGAGAGATGACATCAGATGTGTAAGTGGGACAGTATTGACAGTCACTGTTGCATCAGATGTGAGAGATGACATCAGATGTGTAAGTGGGACAGTATTGACAGTCAAAGTTGCATCAGATGTGAGAGATGACATCATATGTGTAAGTGGGACAGTATTGACAGTCAAAGTTGCATCAGATGTGAGAGATGACATCAGATGTGTAAGTTGGACAGTATTGACAGTTAAACATGCATCAGATGTGAGAGATGACATCAGATGTGTAAGTGGGACAGTATTGACAGTTAAACATGCATCAGATGTGAGAGATGACATCAGATGTGTAAGTGGGACAGTATTTACAGTCACTGTTGCATCAGATGTGAGGGATGACATCAGATTTGGAAGTGGGACAGTATTGACAGTCAGAGTTGCATCAGATGTGAGAGATGACATCAGATGTGTAAGTGGGACAGTATTGACAGTCAAAGTTGCATCAGATGTGAGAGATGACATCATATGTGTAAGTGGGACAGTATTGACAGTCAAAGTTGCATCAGATGTGAGAGATGACATCAGATGTGTAAGTGGGACAGTATTGACAGTCAAAGTTACATCAGATGTGAGAGATGACATCATATGTGTAAGTGAGACAGTATTGACAGTCAAAGTCAGAATTGCTATTGCGACATCCAGTGGACACATTTAGAACAGCAGTTTCTTTCATTTAAAAATGCAGCTCAATTTTACACTTAGCAAACTCATCTCCGCATGTTTGACATCCCTGATCTCGACATACACTTCTGCTTTACTATGGTTAATCTCCATGTTTACTTCTGTTTTAGTGGTTGTTTGCTTTGCGTACCTATCTGCTAATTCATTCCCCACAATGAGCAGGTACCCAGAGAAATGTTACCACATTTCCCGCTTTATTTATTCTGTAGATTGCCTGAACTATTTCATATACTAAATATTGTCTTGTTTCTGATGTCGCTGATAAATGCACTGCTGGAGTCTGAGCACACGACTGCTTTTCTTGCTTCATTTTCCTCTACCCAATTAAGTCCCATATAAATTCCGATCCATTACCCCGTAAAAAACGATAAATTGTCAGTGATTCTTTTATTCAATACTATGTTTCCTTGTGGAATAACTGCTGCAGCTCCTACTTTATTATTCATAGTTTTTGATGCATCTGTATATATTACGACATATTCTGAATACATTTCCTCAATCCATTTTTTTATCTGGTAATTATTTAAACTTATGTTATTTAATAATTGCATATCTACATTTGGGAAATTGTACATCCATGGTGGTATTGCAGGGATTGGTACTGTAGGGCTAACTTTAATTGTGTCAATTTGAACTTTTTCACATCAATCAATCAATCAATGTTTACTTATAAAGCCCTAAATCACAAGTGTCTCAAAGGGCTGCACAAGAAACAACGACATCCTCGGCTCAGATCCCACATCAGGGCAAGGAAAAACTCAACCCAATGGGATAACAATGAGAAACCTTGGAGGGGACCGCAGATGTGGGGACCTCTCCCCCCCTTGGGCGACCGGTGCAATGGACGTCGAGTGGATAATATTGTGAGAGTCTAGTCCATAGTAGATCTAACATAATAGTGAGAGTCCAGTCCATAGTGGGGCCAGCAGGAGACCATCCCGAGCGGAGACAGGTTAGCAGCGCAGAGACGTCCCCAACCACATGTCTCCCATAGCTAACCTAACAGAAACTATTCATCTTTTTCTTCTCTTTTTCTTGGCAGTTTAGTAACACTTGGTGAGTTGGATGTCCTTGCCTGGACCCTTTTCAGTTTGCCCAATAAACTGCTGACAATTGAGCTCTTCTCATGTCTAAAGGTTTGTCATTTATTTCTACGTGTAATGCTGCCACTGGGGATGAATTTGTAGCGCCACAACATAACCTTAATGCCTGTGACTGGATCGTGTCTATTTTCTTAAGTTATGTTTTTGAAGCAGATTTTTAGAAAATGCATTGATGAATGGATGCTTCCATAATCAATTACAGATCAAATTAAAGCTATATATTGCTTTTAGTGTCTGTCTATCAAGCCCCCAATCTTTACCCCTCAAAGCCCTCATAATATTTAACACCTTTTTACTTCTCTCCACAATTTTACTGATGTGGATTGACCAGTTAATATATTTATCGGAACATATACCTAAATATTTAAATACTTGTACTTCTTCTATATATTTGGAGCTTGTATTGAACCTTCCTTTTTGTAAAATTAATGACTTTAGTTTTCCCAACCGAGAATCTTAAACCCCAAGCTGTTCCCCATTCTTGAACTTTACTTACCGCTTTTTGAATCTTCTTTTCTATATGATTTGTAATTCTACCTCTCTTCCACATCACTCCACCATCGGCAAACAGTGCCACATCCACTAACCCTTCCACTTCACTAAACACTTCATTTATCCTTTTAAAAAACAGTACTGGACTTATTATACTCCCTTGTGGGGTTCCATTTTCCACTTCATATGTTATATTATATTAATTTTCTGTTTTTACAAAAAATTCCTACTTGTTAAGAAGTCCATCTGTACTTTCTTCCTTTAATTCCAATTTTATTTAATTTAATCTGAAAACCCCTGTTTCCACAATATATCACAAACTTTCTCTTTGTCAAAAAATACTGCAGTTATATTTCTTTATTCATTTGTCTTTTTCTAATTTCCTCTTCTAACTGCACTGCTCGGTTGTTTGTGTTATTTCCTTTCCGAAATCCACTTTGGTAGGTTTTTATTATTTCTTTTGACTCAAAATAATATACTACTCTTTCAGTAATAATTTTTTCCATAACTATATCCAAATTTTCTGGTTTGCATATTGGAATTACTACAGCTTCTTTCCACTCTGCTGGTAATTTTCCTTCTTCATGTATCCTATTATATAATTTCAAAACCACTTTTTTGCCTATGTTACCTATACATTTTTGATCATCTGCTAACTCACCTTATCTTTTCCTTTATCTATCGTGTTTCTAAAGTCATGATCGTTATCATCAGTCATTTCCCTAATATTTAAATTAGTTCTTCTCTCTTTTCTTTTTCTTAATTTCTCAAATTATCATTGCTGTGCAGTTTAACAAATGTTTTTCCTAAAAGTTCTGCCTTTTCTTTATTTCTTACCACACCCTGCGTCCCATCTTTCATCACATGATGTTTATGTTCTCTTCTGATCCCTGACATGTTCTTGATCATTCCACACCTGGCTTAATGGAGTAGTTCTATTTATTGATTCACAAAATGTTTTCCAATACTCTTTTTTCATCTTTTTAATAACATACCTTACTTTACCTTGTTGCTTCTTATACTGAATTATATCATGAAAATAATGTGTTCTTCTTAATATTCTGAATGCTTTATTCCGTTAATTTATTGCATCTGTGCACACTTCTGTCCACCACGACACTATCTTCCATTTTTTCCCCCCAATTCTACTCCTTGGTGTACTCTGTTTGGCTGCTTCCATTATGCACTTTGTAATATATGTATTAAGTTGCTCAATATCTTGATTTATATCAACCTTCTTTAATTTTATGTATGTAATTTCACTAATTTGTTCCCAGCCAACACCTGCCTATGACAGCCTTAAGTATTTTCATGCCATCATCCTTCTTTTTTAGTACTCTTTGACCTTTGGTTTATGTTCATGTGAATGGAAATTGGGTAGTGATCTCTTACTGTAGTGCTGTCTTTATTTACTTCCCATTCCACCTTTCTTGCTAACTCTTGTGACACTCTTGTTATATCTGTTGCTGTTTCTATCCCCGTAACTACATTTTCTATATCTAACCGTGTTCCCGACCCATCATTTACACACACCAATTATTTTTCTTTCATAAATGCTTCCAATATTTCCCCATTCCAGTCATCCCTTTCACCCCACTGTGCTATGTGCATTAAAATCACCACATGAAAATTATATTGTCACTCAAGTGCTCAACTATTGTTTCTAGTCGATTTATTTGTAATTTATTGCATAGATTATAGAAGTTTAGCACTTTTTTCCTTTCTTTATTATTTCATATTTCTACTCCTATTATTTCTAGTTATTTTGTTATATTTAATATTTTATAATGCATGTCTTCTTTAATAAATATGGCACATCCTCCTCCTTGACCATCATCCCTTCCTTTTTGTATTGTTATATATTTCACAATGCACTCCAAACAGGAGGTAACAAAAGGCGACGTTGCAAAAAAGAGAAAACTAAATGTGCACCGTTTAAAAAACAAAAACTACTATATACAAAATAAACTCAACTTGGGTCGGCGTTGCAAGACATGGCAACTACAAAAACAACACCAAGCTGGATGGCTTTAGGAATGGCAAAGATATTAAGCAGCCAAATACCGGAAGCATAGAAGTCATCTGGCGTGGAGAGCAGAGGATTGAAATCGCAGAGTGCCATCCAGCTGCCAAGGTGCTGCTTAAGTAGCACCAGGGTAAATTGGAAGCAGCTGTGCACATCTCACAACTCCGCCCACAAGGGCAACACAGGAACTCACAAGGTGACAGCAGGCAGTGACAGTATTCCCCCCCAATCAACAGACGCCACCTGGCGGATTTCCTGGTCTTTCAGGAAAGCTACAATAACAATCAGCAATTTGTGTTTTATCAATTATAAGGGAATGGGAGATCCAGGAGCGATGAGAAACTGCACCCCGCCTGCCTTGCTTCTTGACGTCAAAGGCTGGATGACCTTCCACCTGCTGAGGAGGGGGGGAGACACAGGTGGAGGGCTAAGGTCTCTCGACTTAACGGGCTTCGGGCGTTAGACATGGTAGGAGTTGGGTACCTTGAGTCGAACGGTGGAACAGGGGTTAGTGTATGTGCCTCACAATATGATGCATGTTCTCCCAGTCACGGGACTGCGTGGGTCCCCTTCCGGTACTCCGGCTTCCTCCCACCTCCAAAGACTTGCACCTGAGGGTAGGGACTTTTAGTTCATTATTTCAGTATGCACTAAGCATAAATAATTAGAATAAACAATTTATTTGGTTCGCTTTATTGTTAAAATTATGTACATATGCATTAGATTGTATATTACTGATATTTGGTGTAACTTTTTTCAAAATGAGAATAATTGAATATTCTGTAATATACATATACATTAGATTGTATATTGCTAATATTAAAACATATCAAAGTGTCATTTATGTTTCAAAATTAAATGTATAGAATATTCTGTGAACATCACATTATAAGATTACAGAACAATAACAACACCAAAATGTTAAATGTAAAAAAGCCACAGGAGATTAAATATTGATTTTCTCCACTGTATATGTCACAATGATATTTCTGTAGATTGTTGTACATTTATTAATTTAATACATTTCATAAGAACAGAGTCACTGTAATATTCCACCTGCATTCCAGTACAATTTTAATTATTAAATGTTTAAAAGGACCCTTAATGGAAAAAATTGGGGATAGTCTCCTTAAATTCAGACTGTTAGTGTACACTGCCTGTGTTGACAGAGACATTAGTTGTACTCTCTCAACCCCCCCCCCCCCCCTCCCCCCCAACCTTATTTCCCTTTTTCCCTATCAGTCTTTAGTCAGCACCAGGGAATGTTCAGGACATGAAAATACTGCTCACCATCCTATATCTGATATTTGACACTGCTGGAAGCGGGAAGGTTAAGGTAAGATCGATGGAGAGTTATTACCAAGAATTGACTGTATTTTATGAATCTGTTTAGGAAAAAGCATACCATAGAACACATAGATAAAATACAGATTAAGGTAACAGCACCCAACTTTTGAAGCATTCTTGATATTCAAAGTTGTAATCAGTATTTGAATGTGAAGCGGTTTAATATGTTAATTTGCAAGTACAAATATTCTAATGGATTTGACATGCATGCAGATAGTTTGATCACTTTGTTTAAATATTACCATTTTCTCACAGGGAGAGAAAAGAACAGAGAGTTGGTAAAAAAAAGATAGATTGCCGATGCAAAAATGAGGGTGGGACTTGGGGCATTGAAATAAATACATAAATAGGTAAATCAATATTTAACAATAATAAATAGTGGCTAAAAATAATTAATAATTGATAATAATTAATAATACAAATATAATTGTGTTCAAATATGTGTCGGCTAAGCTAACGTGACAATTGAAAGTTAATGAATGTGACTTCCCTCATAAATGCTTAGCTAATTTACAAAAAATAAATGATCAAACCTCATCTAGTAAGCTGAAACAAACTAATTCAAAAAAATTGGTTTGAAATGTTTACTTGGAGCCTTAATAGGTCACAAGTGCCCATAGTGAAAACACCTCAGTGTCACCATACCAAACACGATTGTAATGTAAACATTAAAGCACCAAAAAGCAACCCCTGTGTCCTCCTTCAGGAAGCATGGATCACTCCTGTGTAAACTGCCTAAAAATTCTGATGATAGTTCTCAACTTTCTGTGTTGGGTAAGTGCTTAAATTTATAAATTGATCCTGGTAATATTGTTTATTAGGGCTGTCAAAGGTAACACGTTAACTCACCCGTGTCAAACTCAAGGCCCGGGGGCCAGATGTCATTTTATTTGGCCCTCGAAAGCCTGGAAATAAAATGTATCAATAAAGTACTGTAACTTTTCTCACTGAATGTATTCTTTCTTTCTATTTTGGGAGAAAAAAAAAAAGTACTCCATGTAATCACAAATTATGTTAACTTAAATATTGTCTAATTATGCAAAAATATACTATCAAACATTCAAATAATTTTTTCAATAGAAATACTAATAATAATGATTTCAAAGCAAGTTATTCATCAAATTGTGTAATGTAAACGTAGCAATAGATTTCATGGTAAAATTGTGAAATTTACTGTGGTTTTTACTGCACTGTTTTTCCATTTACAGTAATATACACTAAATTTTGAGGTGAAATTATTGCAAATTACCATATTTTTTTTGAAAATCTACTATTAAAATTTATTTTAAAAATGTGTAATAATAGTATTCACTGTTAGAAGTGGCCCTCTGAGGCCAAACATAACTGTGATGTGGCCCTCAGTGAAAACGACTTTGACACCTCTGCATTAACTTATGCGATTAATCATAAAACATTATCCAATTAATCATGTATAAACGTAGATTCATGATTCAATTTATATAGTCTGTGCAAGCTCCCTTAAAGGCCTACTGAAACCCACTACTACCGACCACGCAGTCTGAGAGTTTATATATCAATGATGAAATCTTAACATTGCAACACATGCCAATACGGCCGGGTTAACTTATAAAGTGCAATTTTAAATTTCCCGGGAAACTTTCGGTTGAAAACGTGTAGGTATGATGACGTTTGCGCGTGACGTCAATGGTTGAACCGGATGTATTCGGACACATTGTATCCCAATACAAACAGCTCTGTTTTCATCGCAAAATTCCACAGTATTCTGGACATCTGTGTTGGTGAATCTTTTGCAATTTGTTTAATGAACAATGGAGACTGCAAAGAAGAAAGCTGTAGGTGGGATCGGTGTATTAGCGGCCGGCTGCAGCAACACAAGCAGGAGGACTTTGAGTTGGATAGCAGACGCGCTATCCGACGCTAGCCGCCGACCGCATCGATGATCGGGTGAAGTCCTTCATCGCGCCGTCGATCGCTGGAACGCAGGTGAGCACGGGTGTTGATGAGCAGATGAGGGCTGGCGTAGGTGGAGCGCTAATGTTTTTATCATAGCTCTGACGAGGTCCCGTAGCTAAGTTAGCTTCAATGGCGTCGTTATCAACAGCATTGCTGGGCTTCGACAGGCGGCACAGCATTAACTGTGTAGTTACAGATCCAGTGTTTGGTTCGGTGTCTCCTGATAGTAGTATTGTTGATCTTCTGTCTATCCTTCCAATCAGGGGCTTATTTATTTTGTTTCTATCTGCATTTAAGCACGATGCTATCACGTTAGCTCCGTAGCTAAAGTGCTTCACCGATGTATTGTTGTGGAGATAAAAGTCACTGTGAATGTCCTTTCGCGTTCTCGACTCTCATTTTCAAGAGGATATAGTATCCGAGGTGGTTTAAAATACAAATCTGTGATCCACAATAGAAAAAGGAGAAAGTGTGGAATCCAATGAGCCTTTGTACCTAAGTTACGGTCAGAGCGAAAAAAGATACGTCCTGCACTGCACTCTAGTCCTTCACTCTCACGTACCTCATCCACGAATCTTTCATCCTCGCTCAAATCAATGGGGTGATCGTCGCTTTCTCGGTCCGAATCGCTCTCGCTGCTGGTGTAAACAATGGGGAAATGTGAGGAGCCCTTCAACCTGCGACGTCACGCTACTTCCGGTACAGGCAAGGCTTTTTTTATCAGCGACCAAAAGTTGCGAACTTTATCGTCGATGATCTCTACTAAATCCTTTCAGCAGGATTACCGCCACTACAGGCACCAACTACCTTGCGGCCACAGCTCCAATCAGCCGCCTCGACAATAGAGGTGCGGAACATGGTCCACTGGGACTCAGTGTCCAGCACCTCCCTCGTGACATGTTCAAAGTTCTTCCGGAGGTGGGAATTGAAACTCTCTCTGACAGGAGACTCTGCCAGACGTTCCCAGCAAACCCTCACAATGCGTTTGGGCCTGCCAGGTCTGTCCGGCATCCTCCCCCACCATCGCAGCCAACTCACCACCAGGTGGTGATCTGTAGAAAGCTCCGCCCCTCTCTTCACCCGAGTGTCCAAAACATGAGGCCGCAAATCCGATGACACAACTACAAAGTCGATCATGGAACTGCGGCCTACCCTTATGCTTGAACATGGTGTTCGTCATGGACAATCCGTGACGGGCACAAAAGTCCAATAACAAAACACCACTCGGATTCAGATCCGGGCGGCCATTCTTCCCAATCACGCCTCTCCAGGTTTCACTGTCGTTGCCAATATGAGCGTTGAAGTCCCCCAGTAGAACGAGGGAATCATCCGGGGGAGCACTCTCAAGTACTCCCTCGAGCGAATCCAAAAAGGGTGGGTACTCTGAGCTGCTGTTTGGCGCGTAAGCGCAAACAACAGTCAGGACCCGTCCCCCCCCCGAAGGTGGAGGGAAGCTACCCTCTCGTCCACTGGGTTGAACTCCAACGTGCAGGCTCTGAGCCGAGGGGCAACAAGAATTGCCACCCCAGCCCGTCGCCTCTCACTCCGGAAGAGAGTCCAGCCCCTCTGGAGAGAACTGGTTCCAGAAACCTTGCTGTGCGTCGAAGTGAGTCCGACTATATCTAGCCGGAACTTCTCCACCTCGCACACTAGCTCAGGCTCCTTCCCCCCAGCGAGGTGACGTTCCACGTCCCAAGAGCTAGCTTCTGTAGCCGAGGATCGGACCGCCAAGTGCCCTGCCTTCGGCTGCTGCCCAGCTCACATTGCACCCGACCTCTATGGCCCCTGCTATGGGTGGTGAGCCCATTGGAGGGGGGACCCACGTTGCCTCTTCGGGCTGTGCCCGGCCGGGGACAGGCCCGGCCACCAGGCCCTCGCCATCGTGCCCCAACTCCGGTCCTGGCTCCAGAGGGGGGCCCCGGTGACCCGCGTCCGGGCGAGGGAAATCTGAGTCTCGGTTCTTGTGTTTCCATAGAAGACTTCGAGCTGCTCTTTGTCTGATCCCTCACCTAGGACCTGTTTGTCTTGGGAGACCCTACCAGGGGGCATGGAAGCCCCCGGACAACATAGACACGCAAACTCCTCTACCACGGTAAGGTGGCAGCTCAGAGAGGAGTATATATATATATTAGGGCTGTGAATCTTTGGGTGTCCCACGATTCGATTCAATGTCGATTGTTGGGGTCACGATTCGATTCAAAATCGATTTTTGTTTTCAATTCAACACGATTCTCGATTTAAAAACGATTTTTTTTCCCGATTCAAAAGGATTCTCTATTCATTCAATACATAGGATTTCAGCAGGATCTACCCCAGTCTGCTGACATGCAAGCAGAGTAATAGATTTTTGTAAAAAGCTTTTATAATTGTAAAGGACAATGTTTTATCAACTGATTGCAATAATGTAAATTTGTTTTAACTATTAAATGAACCAAAAATATGACTTATTTTATCTTTGTGAAAATATTGGACAGAGTGTGTTGTCAAGCTTATGAGATGCGATGCAAGTGTAAGCCACTGTGATAATATTGTTGTTTTTTTTATTTTTATAAATGTCTAATGATAATGTCAATGAGGGATTTTTAATCACTGCTCCAAAGACATGCACCTGGGGATAGGTTGATTGGCAACACTAAATTGGCCCTAGTGCATACTTGCCAACCTTGAGACCTCCAATATCGGGAGGTGGGGGGTAGGGGGTGGGGGGCGTGGTTGGGGGCGTGGTTATTTACAGCTAGAATTCACCAACTCGAGTATTTCATATATATTTCATATATATATATATATATATATATATTTTTTATATATATATATATATATATATATATATATATATATATATATATATATATATATATATATATATATATATATATATATGTATGTATGTATGAAATACTTGACTTTCAGTGAATTCTAGCTATATATATATAAATATATATATTTATTTATTTTATTAACATAAAAGAAATACTTGAATTTCAGTGTTCCGGTGGCTATCCATTAGATGGCAGTATTGTCCTGTTTAACTTCTCCGTTCATGATGAGTATATCATTTCGGCCACCGTGTTCAATGGAGAAGTCTGTTCTACATATTTACAGGCAACATACACCTTCCCCTTCGAACTGTCCTGGATGAACTGAAATTCTTGTTTCCATTCGTTTGAATTCGTTAGGCAAGCTGTTTATATTGTGGGAAAGCGGACGTGAGAACAGGCTGTCCCCACTCAGTCTCAGGTCCGCATTGAGCTGGAGGGGGCGTGGCCTCCAGCTCCGGCTGAATACCGGGAGTTTGTCGGGAGAAAATCTCTGCCGGGAGGTTGTCGGGAGAGGCGCTGAATACCGGGATTCTCCCGCTAAAAACGGGAGGGTTGGCAAGTATGCCCTAGTGTGTGAATGTTGTCTGTCTATCTGTGTTGGCCCTGTGATGTGGTGGCGACTTGTCCAGGGTGTACCCCGCCTTCCGCCCGATTGTAGCTGAGATAGGCTCCAGCGCCCCCCGCGACCCCGAAGGGAATAAGCGGTAGAAAATGGATGGATGGACGGATGTTGAAATTGTAACTAATATTGATACTGTTGTTGATAATATTCATTTTTGTTTCACTACTTTTGGTTTGTTCTGTGTCGTGTTTGTGTCTCCTCTCAATTTCTCTATTTATTGCAGTTCTGAGTGTTGCTGTGTCGGGTTTGGTTTTGGAATTGGATCGCATTGTTATGGTATTGCTGTGTATTGTTTTGTTGGATTGATTAATTTGAAAAAAATTAAAAAATTATAAAAAAATAATAATTTTTAAATCGATTTTTAAAAAATGATAAGCGATTCTGAATTGCACAACTTGAGAATCGCGATTCAAATTCGAATCAATTTTTTCCCACACCCCTAATATATATATATATATATATATATATATATATATATATATATATATATATATATATATATATATATATATATATATATATATATATATATATATATATATATATATATATATGCGTACAGCCCGCCCCCCGGCCACATTTTTTAACCCAATGCGGCCCCCAAGTCAAAAAGTTTGGGGACCCCTGGATTACAGGAAAATTGGCGTTCCTATAAATATTCATCTTTTCACGTGGCAAGTGATTTCACGCTCACTTTCAGATTTAGATAAAAAATGTGTATTTAGATTTAACATTTGGATTTAAAATTCACATTTAGCGCTCACATTTGGATTCAACATTTAGTTAAGATTTAGATATGACATTTAGGTTCAGAATTAACATTTATATTTAGATGTAATGTTTAGATTTAGATTTAACATTTAGATTTAACATTTATATTGCATTTCAAGATTTATATTTAACATTTATATTTATATTTTACATTTAGATATAACAGGCAGCACGGTGGAACAGGGGTTTGTGCGTGTGCCTCATAATAAGAAGATCTTGGGTTCAATTTCTGTGTGGAATTTGCATGTTCTCCCTGTGACAGTGTGGGTTCCCTCCGGGTACTCCGGTTTCCTCCCATCTCCAAAGACATGCACCTGGGGATAGGTTGATTGGCAACACTAAATTGGCCCTAGTGTGAATGTGAGTGTGAATGTTGTCTGTCTATCTGTGTTGGCCCTGCGATGAGGTGACGACTTGTCCAGGGTGTACCCTGCCTTCCGCCCGATTGTAGCTGAGATAGGCTACAGCGCCCCCCGCAACCCCAAAGGGAATAAGTGGTAGAAAATGGATGGATGGATGGATAAATCAACTCTGTCTATCATTGTGAGCCCTGCAATGAGGTGGCGACTTGTCCTGGGTTTACCCCGGGACAAGCAGTAGAACATGGATGGATGAATTTAGATATAACAGAGTCAACATTTAATTTAAACTTAAATGTGATGAAAATGAGCTGTATGTGAAAAATATACCTGTTAGAAAAATGTGACTGAATTTTTACATTTGGCACCCCATAGTTTGCTGTTAATGGTGTTCGAACAAGATGCAATTAGCCACCCTCTTCATTGTCCGACACAAGTCATAACACTAATGCAAATTAAATTAGTGCATTCAGTAAAAAGATGATGTTACCAAAAAAAACACCCAAAAAAAAAAGACTACTTTTGGATTGTTTTGTGTCATGTTTGTGTGTCCTCTCAATTGCTCTGTGATTGCTATTTTGAATGTTGTTGTGCCGGGTTTGGTATTGGAGTTGGCATTTTATTGTTATGGTATTATTGTGTATTATTTTGTTGGACTGATCAATAAAATCAATTTTTTAAATCCTGCTTTTACTCAACAGTTTAACAGCAACATGGCAACAATATCAAACATTTTTAAAATTATGTTGTTCATGAAAATATCTCCTGTCGACTGGTGTATGCAGATGTGGTTGACAGCTATGAACCCCAATCATTGTATTCCGCCATCAATATGGGAGGTCCCTAAACTGGGGGGGAGGCTTCTGGGCTTCAGCTCAGGAAAACCCATGCATCAAGGCGGCCTCGCAAGCACTGCATATTTCCACGCTCATTTCACTCTTGATACCGCTCAAACTCTGCCGCAAAAAAGTGTGTACGCCAGGTTTATATGCGTAGGCAAGCTTAATACATGAGGCCCCTGGTCAATGCATACGCCAGTGCAAAGATGACTTTAGACTGGTGACAAATTAAACTCCAAAATACAAACAAACTTTCTGTAAAGTACATAAGATGTCATTTAAAACTGTTAGCAAGTTTTGAACAACAAAATGGCGTGCATTCAATTAAAACATAAAACAAAAAATTCTGTATGTCATTCTTACAAAAATATTGTGTTTGTGTCAAAATATTGGGGCTTTTCTTGATGTTATTTAAAATTTTGCACTCAAGTACTTTTACTGCGAATAATAACGATTCATCAAAATGTAAAAGTGTGATTAATCCTTTGACAGCACTAATTTATATCCACAATTTTGTCCAACCCATGAGTTAAATTCAAAGCCATGCTGTGACCAAATAACATGCCGTTTTGTGTCTGTACTGGAGCTCTGTGGCGCGTTTGTGGTCGCCTTTGGCATATTCCAGGGAATGCATTCCAGGTTTGCCTCTCTCATCACAACCTTCTGGTCTATCTATCCGGCTAACACCCTGGTGGTCACTGGTACCATTGTCACCTGTGTGTGTTATTTGGGTGTGCTGGGAGCCATTAAAGAGAACCGCTGCATGCTTATCAGCGTGAGTATAAATTACAATAACACATTTTTTAAATCACTTGACAGTGCTAAATATTGGTAACCAAAATGTCCATGTCCATGCTTTGTGGGGATGAACAATCAGCGTTCAGCTGAAGATGTTTGTAAAAACAGTTATGCCAGTAAAAAAAACTTAATTGTCTCCCAATGTCTTTGTAGACGTGCAACAATTACTTTAGAGGGGCCCTATACAACATTTCTAACTTTTCAGACTGTTTAACGTGTTCTATGTTCAGTGCATAATGTGAAGCTTTCATATCATGAGGTTAATGTATTTTTATAGTAAGTTATCCCTGGGTAAATTCTTACACATACCATTTCTAAATAGTGTCAGTCGGGTTCAAAAACTTCACAAAATTTCCATGACATCCTGTGAATTTCTGATGTCACAACTTTAGGAAGCAGGTGTGGACTCGAGTCACATGACTTGGACTCGAGTCAGACTCGAGTCATGAATTTGATGACTTTAGACTCGAGACTTACAACTCGACTTAGACTTTAACATCAATGACTTGTGACTTCACTTGGACTTGAGCCTTTTGACTTGACATGACTTGCTACTTTCCCCAAAACCCAAAGATTAATAAAAAGTTATTCAGGAGCGCTCCGTATCTTTCATTTTGTACGTCTGTGTCTATCAGCGTATTGTTCCTGTCAGCTTGTGTGCTCTCAGTACAACAGCCAATCAAATTAGATCCACATTGTTTTCATCCCACAGCATTCATCCAATCAAATTGCAGGACAACCACCAAACAAGAGCTGTCAAACAATGCGGCAGTGAGAAAAAATTTGGCCAAAGTTGGTTTCGTTCGGGTGTAAAAACTACGACTTGGCCAACAAAAAACGAATTGCAGTATGCTAAACATGCAGTTCGAATATTACAGACGGAGACGCAACAACTTCCAACTTCGTTCGACATTTGAAGATGCACAAAGAAGGGTAAGTTTTGAATGTAAGCTAACGTTTATTGGCCAAGTAACGTGACTTTTATTTGCTGTGTAGTTAAATCAGTGAGGCTGTAAACTCACTGCTAACGCTATAACCATAGACATCTTATAAGTAGACGCAGCATCGAACGCTACTGCCAACTGGCGCTGACGAGACGCGTGGCCGCCATCTTGGAGTGGTCATCCGCTCCACTCAGTGCAATTCATTTGGCAGGAGGAATGAACTGTCAGCGCATTTAATTAATTTTACCTCACTGAATACCAGAGGTGTGGACTCGAGTCACATGACTACCGCAGTAGTAAACAGTAAGGAGGCAACAACGCTTGGTATAATCCTGCACGAAAAACAATCCGCCTTTATTGACCGTGATCCTGTGGGTCTGTGAATGTGTGTGTGTTTGTATCCGTGTATGTGCGCGACATCCCGTTCCACCGTCACGAAGGTCAGGCTCGTCACGACGTGATTCATGTTCAAACAGTGTTGTGCCCTTCCCCCTCACAAAGCTGGAAGTGCAGCCCAGAAGATCAAAATAAAGACGTATGACTAACATAAGCATATAAGTTGAAAGCATAGAAGCAGCAACTTCAGTGACCAACCTCAGTCTCACTGACTGCTTGAGTTCACGTTGTTGTGCACAGTAATCCTGCACTGAATGGCAGGCACTCACATGTCTTTGTGACTGAACTGTTTTGGTCATGACCGATTGCAGCTGGGATAGGCTCCAGCACCCTCGCGACCCCGAGAGAGACAAGCGGTAAAAAATGGATGGATGGTAAAATAAACACACTTACTAATTTAACCAGAAAAAGGCATTTTTATATCTAAATATTTTCCATTTAGACTTTTTGTTCATGTGTCTGCAAAGATTCAACTCCCTTATATAGTGTTAACCAGAGGTGTGGACTCGAGTCACATGACTTGGACTCGAGTCAGACTCGAGTCATGAATTTGATGACTTTAGACTCGACTTGACAAAATGTAAAGAGACTTGCAACTCGACTTAGACTTTAACATCAATGACTTGTGACTTCACTTGGACTTGAGGCTTTTGACTTGACATGACTTGCTACTTTCCCCAAAACCCAAAGTTTAAAAAGTTATTTGGGAGCGCTCCGTATCTTTCATTTTCTACGTCTGTGTCTATAAGCGTGTGTGCTGCTTGTCAGCTGGTGTGCTGTCAGTACAATAGCCAATCAAATTAGATCTACGTTGTTTTCATCCTACAGCTCTCATCCAATCAAATTGCAGGACAACCACCGAACATGAGTTGTCAAACAACGCGGCAGTGAGAAACAATTATGTCAAAGTTGGTTTCGTTCGGGTATAAAAACTACAACTTGGTCAACAAAAAACGAATTGCTGTATGCAAATCACGAATATTACAGACGGAGACGCAACAACTTCCAACTTTGTTCGACATTTGAAGTTGCACAAAGAAGGGTAAGTTTTGAATGTAACATAACGTTTATTGGCTAAGTAACATGACTTTTATTTGCTGTGTAGTTAAATCAGTGAGGCTGTAAACTCACTGCTAACGTTATAACCATAGACATCTTATAAGGGTACGCAGCATTGAGCGCTACTGCCTACTGGCGCAGACGAGACGCGGGGCCGCCATCTTGGAGTGGTGATCCGCTCCACTCAGTGCAATTCATTTGGCAGGAGCAATGAACTGTCAGCGAATTTAATTCATTTTACCTCACTGAATACCACTGATTTTCACGCGTTTTTTTTGTCATACGTGTAGCTATGATAACGGACACATGTTTTGGCGTTTGTATTATTCATAGTTTGCTTAACAGTAATATAATATTATTTTATGCTATAAGTGACCAGACGTCCAAGATCAAAACTGGGAATATAATCCCAGAGAAGGGGGAAAAACCGGTCAGCTATTTTTAAGTTGAAGAAACAATATGATTATATATACATGCATATATCTTACATAAACAATGTATGAATAAATTACATATCTATATATCTTAGGGACCTATAGACTGTATCTCTGTTGCTGCAGCAGCAGAGAGTTTATTGTCTTGACACTTTGTATTGATATTTTGTATTACATTCTTCCCTTAAATCAGGGGTGTCAAACGTACGGCCCGGGGGCCGGATCAGGCCCCCGAACAGGTTTTATCCGGCCCGCGGGATAAGTTTGCTAAATATAAAAATGAGCCGAAATTTTGGAATGAAAGAAACCGCCGTTCTAAATGTGTCCACTAGATGTCGCAATAGCAATTCTTTGTATCATTGGGGATGATGCTACATATGTAAAAAAAAAAAAGAAGTAACCACATGATGTGAGTGCACCAGTCCAGGAAAATGATCAAAATACATGAATAACATGATTTTGATATTATTTTTTTTATCTTGATAGATTGAAAATCAACACCAATGATTTGACTGATGAATATTATCACATAATTTATTCAGAAAGTATAAATAATGACAAATAAAGATAGAATACTGTTAACCACAACATGTAAGTGTAAAAAAAAAACCAACAACATTATGATTTGTACATTTTCAGAATGTGCTTGTTCTATTTAAAAAAGAAAAGGAAACAATCTGAAGTTGTCTTTATTTTTAAGTTATCGTGCCGTGATTTTACCAGTCCGGCCCACTTGGGAGTAGATTTTCCTCCATGTGGCCCCCGATCTAAAATGAGTTTGACACCCCTGCCTTAAATGATCATGTTTACAGTGATTGTTTTATATGTATTTTTTATGTAGGTCGCTTTGGATAAAAGCGTCTGCCAAATACTTCAACATAAACATATATAAACACCTGAAAGTCTGTATATCAGCTAAAACCACCAATCTGTTTCACTGGATTCAGAATAAAACCAAATTCTGTCTTACCCAACAATGTTAGTATTTGAAAATTGTTACTTGAAGACTTATTCCTGGTTACAATTATACTGTTAAGAAAGTATTGTCTTATATTTTGCCTAAAATGAGAATGCATCATAATCGGTGGCTGGTGAATTTTGTTTTAGGTGGGGCTGAAATTTTGTAAACCAAACCCCAGTATGGGCGTCATCCTCCCCCAGAAGATTTCTTTGTGATTTTCACATACAAATATTGAAGATCTTTGCTCCTTCTCAACTCTGTGGTAATATTCTTTTCACAAAATACAACCAAGTAATGTTAAATCTTACTTGTGAAAAGTAATCCCCCGATTCCTATTTTCAACAGTCCGCTCATTTGAGCAGGAAAACGCTGAACACCAGCCCGGCATCTTTGTTTTCTACCTGTCAACTGTCAGTTTAGGCCGCTCGCCGGCTCTTCATCACCACTTCAAGATGGCGGCCAAATTGCTCGCGTCACAGCAGCCAATGCTGCGTCTACTTATAAGATGTCTATGGTTATAACGTCATTGCAAACACGGCAATCTGTTGCGTCCACTGCAGTTCGCTACCTTATTCATACTTTTTGTCAAGTGATTTTTTTTAAGCAGGGTTGCATGAGGTACCTATACATAACGTTACGTTTGTCAATGTATCACACACAGTAAAGTAACGTTGGACGGCGGTCAGCAGCAACGCGTATTTTAGCCACCTACAAAAAGACAAACATAGTCAAATAAAGGTCAGTTAAAATGTATACTATATTAAGAATATGTGTACATATTGCATAGGGCCCAGACATCTAAAAAGTACAACTCTGTTCATTGTTATGTTCATGTATTTGTTATGTTTTTCATGTGTACGCACACATAAACACTCATACAGTATGAGATGAGATCAATGAGATAAGGTAAGAACAGGATAGAAACTGCTGTGGAACTAGTTACGATGCAATATGCCATGGAAATACAATGTTAACACTTTTGTGCAAATAAGTAAAGTTGCACTTGTTTTTTCAAATGTGTTTATTCTGTAAAGCAGTGGTCCCCAACCACCAGGCCGCGGCCCGGTACTGGTCCGTGGATCGATTGGTACCGGGTCGCACAAGAAATTAAAAAAGAAGAAAAAAAAGAATTTATTTTTTTATTTTTTTATTTTTATTTTTTATTTTTTATTAAATCAACATAAAAAACACAAGATACACTTAAAATTAGTGCACCAACCCAAAAAACCTCCCTCCCCCATTTACACTCATTCACACTCATTCGCACAAAAGGGTTGTTTCTTTCTGTTATTAATATTTCTGGTTATTACGTTATACATCAGTATAGATCAATACAGTCTGAGGGATACAGTTTGTAAGCACACATGAATGTATTTCTTTATGACAAAAAGAAAAAATAAATAAATAAAAATAAATGAATTAAAAAAAACCTTACCCCCCACCACCCTGGTCCGTGGAACAAATTTTCAAGCGACAAAAAGGTTGGGGACCACTGCTGTAAAGGAATGAGTTAAATGTTTATTAACTGGTTAATAGTGCTATTATGAAGTGCAATGTCAGTGCTATTTTTTTTCCTGCAATTTCAAATGCACTTGTTTTAATAAATAAATACAGTGTTTTAAAAAGCATGTGTAAATATATTAGTCTGTGGTTAAATGACTTGAAAGGACTCGAAACTCAAAATGCAAGACTTGGGACTTGACTTGAGACTTTCAAGTCTTGAATTTGGACTTGACTCGGGACTTGCCTGTCTTGACTCGGAACTTGACTCGAGACTTGAGGGCAAAGACTTGAGACTTACTTGTGACTTGCAAAACAATGACTTGGTCCCACCTCTAACCGGTACTCAGTAGTTTACCGTTTATCACTTTTTCTTATAGTCAGAATTTTTTTTTTTCGGATGTAAGAATTGTATTTCATGTCATGGGCTTCCCAAGGAAAACTATGCAAAAGCTTCATTATGCTGTAGCGTACAGCCTTATGCCGGTGTTCTGGTGAGACATGCTCTTCATTGGAAGTCATGCCCGATCGGCCTCTCCGCATGCGTATGAGTCCAAGCAGTGCCAACATGTAAATGAACATCGAAGGACTCTTTCAACTGAGTACACTAATTACACTAAATAATGCTATATCCAAAGTATGATTTATTAGGTATAGATTCATGTCAAAATGTCGTAAAGCAAGTGCTGCAAGGCATGCTGGGAGCGCTTTCGGGTATTCGAGCAAAAAAAAAAACCAAAAAAACCATGAATGAATAAATCATATGTTTCATCGTTTTTATCGACTATGCTGTAGCACACTTAAAGCAGCAATGGTTTTTGAAGAAGCAAGAAAGAACCACAGTAGGTCGCTGCTATTTGCTCTTCCCACTCCATATGTGGAGTGGGAAGAGAAAGATGAGAGATTCTGAAATTATTCATCAAATATATTGAGAGGGCGTGTTTCTATGCAGCGGTGGCGGAGTTTTGGGGTTGGGCAAACCTTCAACCCCTGACCAATTGCAGCAGAGTAGAAGAGGCTGCTGAATTTAAGCGTTTAGTCCAAGAAGAGAAGAACGCAGAATTTCTCTGTATTTGCCCGGTACACAACTTATTTAAATAAACCTATGTAAGTGCCCCACTGGATCCAATACCATTTGAAAAGCTCTTGAAATGAGAAGGATAGGGCCCCTTTAGGAAATAATTCACAAACATTCTAAAAACTTTAAATGTGATTGTTCCCCAATTGCAGTTTTTTATCCTGCTCTTCATTCTGATGTTGGTGGAGCTGGCCATGGCCTGTGTGTTCCTGGTCTACAGCAGAGTGGTACTATAGTTTTTGAAATTATGCCTGTGCAAACAGCCTGATTGTCAGCACAGTATCCCCGTTTACAGATCACAGAGCATTTACTATATTTCTCTTGTGGCAATAGATCATTATGCCATTATTCATATACCGTATTTTTCAGACTATAAGGCGCACTTAAAATCCTTTCATTTTCATTTTCATTTACAACCCGGTGCGCCTATTGTACGGAATTATTTTGGTTGTGCTTACCGACCTCAAAGCTATTGTATTCGGTACATGGTGAAATGATAAGTGTGACCAGTAGATGGCAGTCACACATAAGAGACACGTGTAGTCTGCAATATGACTCAAGTAAACAAAACCAAAATGTTATATGTTCCATTGAAAATATAGAACATTACACACGGCACTCAAAAATCTATCAAAATGTTTCAGTACAACTTTGGTAAGCTATGAAGCTGCACCGCTTCATGGATTGTACTGTGCTTCAACAAATGAGTATTATTATTGTGTGTGTATAAGGTAAGACAATTATCTGGCGTTTTTTGTTTCGCAATATTATGCCAAAGCAGCTTTTCTTACCTTCTGGTTCCTGCTGATCTGTATTTGGGATCTGCATAAATCCTGAAAAATTGCTCGCGTCCGCCTTTGTAGACCGTGCCGTATCTTCTTGATATGAGACATACATCCTCCGCTGTTGCCATTTCTAATATAAAGTAGTGTAAAGTTCTTACTTATATCTGCCATGAAAGCGCTAAAACATACTGATGTAGTGAGTTTACATTATTCACCCAAGGAACTTTAGTTATTAGAGAGTTCCGGTCGGACGGTTTTTCACGAGACACATTTCTGGCGGATGAGGAGATGCTGCTTCGTTATTGATTTAAGTAATGTCATTAAAACAGTTAGCTCCATCTTTTGACACTTTTTCCACTCCCGTCCTTGCACGCTACACCGCTACAATAAAGATGACTGAGAAAAGATGCTGCCGAAGGTGAGCCACGTAAATAAGACCGTCCACCAAACGGCGCATCCTGAAGCGACTGTCAGAAAGCGGCTTGAAGATGATCTGTAAAACATAATCTATGCAACATTTTGACCAAAGAACCACCATTACATGTTATAGAGACCACAAGGAAGTGTTTTAAATTTAGAAAAACATATATATATACAGTATATGACCCTCTTAATGCGCCCTGTAATCCGGTGCGCCTTTTGTATGAAAATTGACCTGAGTCGACCCGCTCATCGGCCTTATAATCCGGTGCGTCCTATGGTCCGTAAAATATGGTACATTTTAAATATTCTTGTAGTCAGACAATATTTTCGGTATATTAGATGGAATTTTTACCTGACATGTTTCGACTGTCATCAGCAGTCTTCTTCAGAAGGGTCACCTGACCATTGTGACGTGTTGCCTATCAGCTGTTCTTATAGGCAATGGTTGCTTGGTTGGCCACGCCTGTAGGAACAGGCAACACGTCACAGTGGTCAGGTGACCCTTTTGAAGACTGCAGATGACAGTCAAAACATGCTAGGATGAAAATGCCATCTAATATACCGAAAATATTGTCTCACTACAAGAACATTTGAAAAGTATTAAGTAGCAATGTGTCTATACTGTGTTATTGTTGACAATAGTTTCCTGTCTACATTGCAGATTGACACATACTTTGAGAGCGACCTAATGCAAAGTTTGCAGGTCTACAAACAATCCGGTCCAGAGGAAAACCAGATCATTAAAGATGATTTTGATTCTGTCCAGCACCTGGTATACTGTTCATCCCCTCACTTTGATACAAATGTATTATTGCAGTGTTTGTCCTGTATTCTGTACACATTCGTCATTATTGTCTTTATCCTTATTTCATTTACTCTTATCATAACTCCTATTGTTTACACTTTATTATTACTCATATTGTGACTTGTCATACTGTGCAAATGTAATCTTCTGATGTTCATTAATGTAACTTGTTAGCCATGTACAAAACAAATATCCCATACCACCATTCTGATGTTCAAGGGGAACTGCACTTTTTTGGAATTTTTGCTACTGATGTGTATTTCTGGGGTTGTCCCCTCGTCCAGACAGAAGGGTGACACGGCAGTGTGGCTGGATCAAAAGAGACGTCAAAGATGCCTTACTGAACTAAAAGTTACTTTATTTCAAGTGAGCGTCATTATACAGGACTGTAGTTCCTGGAAGAGGTCAGGTCAAAAATGAGGCACTCCTAACTTGGAGAAGCCAAACCATCAGCTTTTATATTCCTACCTCCTGTCTGTGTGTGTGTGCTGGGTCAAGAGAGCGCATCCTGACCATAAAGTGGATGTTTGTGTGTAAGTGACTGAAAAACAACAGATGCTGGTCGTAACTTAGATGTTGACATTAAGCTAAACATGTAGTCTCTTTTCACGAATAGGGCCATCACCTTTGCATACCGAGGTCCAATTTTTTTGCCTTTTCTTCCGCGAGAACTAATCAAATCCACACACAAATGTCAACACTAAAGGACCCTATGTTATTATGTGCCCAAACTGAAATGCCTACCATTGCCTACCTACTGGTAATTTGATTTCTCCAAGATGAATATAAACATTCACCATATGCAAAACATAATATGAGTTAATTAATTCACTTCACTATTGTTTACAATCATGAGAGACAAGAAGAGAATGCAGCTAATGGGAGCAATCAATTCTACCTCTAAATCACTTTTAAAATTAATTAAAAAAACATCACCAATACTCCATTAACTCCAATAACATGTATAATAACCAAACTGCAGCGACACTGTTATTGTAAGAGCAAACACTGAGGAACTCTTATTCTAGTGTACTAACACATTGGCGTGCTTCGGTATTAGCCATAAAAGCTAATTAAGGTAGGAGATAAGCTAGCCTCTACATTAGCACGAAACAAGTTTGAGTTTGTAATGCACAACACAATGCGATAAGACACTAATCTGTACTAACTGAAAAACATAAACAATCATTTTGCAGTATCTGTAGAGTCCTAGCCCACATTTTGCCAAGATGCAGAGATGGCAGGCTTGGTGCAGGAAACCATGATTTTAATGTCCAAAAAATGCAGGGAAAACACGAACCAGAAACCAGGAAACAGGCAAACTTGAGACAGCACCCAGGAACCTATGAAACAGGAAGCCTAATGGCCGCCCGTGCGTCAGGCCAGCTGGAGACGCTGGCGAAGCCGTGGGATGGCCTGTCAGAGACGAGGAAGCTGGCGACGCCGTGGGATGGCCTGTCAGAGACGAGGAAGCTGGCGACGCCGTGGGATGGTCCGCCAGAGACGAGGAAGCTGATGTCGTTGGCGTGGTCGAAGCCAGAGACGAGGAAGCTGGCGACACAGTGGGACGCCCCGCCAGAGACGAAGAAGCTGATGTATTTGGCGTGGGCGCAGCCAACGACGAGGAAGACAATGTCGTCGGCGTGGGTGGAGCCAGCGACGAGGAAGACAATGTCGTCGGGGTCATGGGTGGAGCCAGAGGAGCAGACGGCTTGTCTGCCGGTGTGGGCGGAGCCTGAGGAGCAGGCGGCTCGTCTGCCGGCGTGGGAGTGCTCACCGGGGTTGATGGCGCCGTCTGTAGGCCCACCGGGGTGGATGGCGGCAACTGCGGCAGATCCACTGGAGTTAGAAGTAACTGTGCCTCCCCAGCTACACAGCTACTCATAGCCCCCCCCCCCCCCCCCCCACCCACCCCCTCAAAGGACGGATCCAAGACATCCCCAAAGAGGCCCACAGACCACAGGGATGGGTGGGAGGGAGCTTGAAAGGAGGTAAAAGTTCTCCTCCATTCGGCCATCAGTGCCAGGATCCTGTCAAGCCTCTCCGGCATAGAAATGTCTGCGGGGTTCGTATTTGGCTGGAGTATTCGGTCAAGAAGTGGTAGTGACGAACCCCAAAATGCAGAGATGGCAGGCTCATGGCAGGCTCGGTGCAGGAAAACATTTTAATGTCCAAAAAATGCAGGGAAAACACGAACCAGAAACCAGGAAACAGGCAAACTTGAGACAGCAAACAGGAAACCAGGAACCAAGGAGAACTGGAGACAGCAAACAGTCTAAAGCATTCAGCATACAGGAACAGCTTACAGTCCACAGCATACAGCTAGTAATACTCCAGCACTGACTGGAGGGAGAGGCAGGTATAAATAGGATCCTGATTGGCAATTGCCAACAGGTGTGCCAGACTGCCAATCAGGTACAGGTGAGGGAAACAAGCGCTCAGGGAGACATGCAGGAAAAGGAACCAAAATAAGAGTGCTGACAGGAAATAAAACAAACAGAGAAAAAAAAAAAACATAATCAAACTGTCAGTGACAAGCCTGACACATTTCATGTTTGTTTTTACACAGCTAGCCAGACAGCGTACTTGGTTGCCATTGGTGCTGATTATTTTCACCTGCCTCTGACTAGTGTTCGGGACGCTCACCTGCTCCCGGGCACTAATCAGAGAGCTATTTATTCCTGCTTTTTGCCACACTCAGCCTGGCTGTCTCCTGTTACGGCGGGGTCCCATGTTACAGCGCGGAACGTTTCCCCAAGATGCAGACGGAACTCCGGAGGCAGTGCGCAGGTAAGACAATGATTTATTTTTCATAAATCAGGCAAAATCCAAAAACACAGGAGAGCGTGCCGATAGCACGGTGTGACGATCGGTCACTTCATTTCTGTTTGTCTCCTTGGTTTTTGTATTACTTCCGGTCAGTGCTCTTATTTTGTTAAATTTCCTGTTCCGCGGAGCACTGTTTTCTCTTCACCTGCCGTTGATTGGCAGCCGGTCCACACCTGCTGCCAATCAGCATATGTCTATTTATGTTTTCTCTCGAGCACTCCTCAGTGCTCGATGATAAACTCTTTATGTTTGGAACTGTTGTATGCAAGACTGCTACATTTCCCTGTTGATGATAATTAAAATCATCTTACCTGCTCATCCTCCTCCGGGTTCTTGCATCTTGGGGACACACAAACAGCAGCCATGCGAGTTCCTAACACACGGGTAGCTATGGAAAAGCAAACGGGAAAGCTTAGCATGGGAAACAAGCAAACAAATGGCGAAGCTTAATTCAGGAATCAAACGGTAAACACATGTAACTTGTTGCATGGAGCAAACAAGACAGCCAGACTGAGTGTGGTGAAAAGCAGGAATAAACAGATAAATAAATCTGATTAGTGCCCGGGAGCAGGTGAGCGTCCTGAACACTAACCAGAGGCAGGTGAAAATAATCAGCACCCATGGCAACCAAGAAAACACAAACCCAGGGGTGCTGAAACAGAACTAAGGGAGTCTTTAACGAAACAAAACATGATCCGAGCAACAGATCATGACACCGTCTGCTCCAACGTCTCACTCATCTTCATGCTCGCTTCTAGAAGCGGTAGTTAATCCTTTGTTAATTCAGCTTCAAAAAGATAAGGTTGTGAATGCTCATTTGTCCAAAAAAGTTTGTATTCCTTGTTTGTTACCAAGTCTGCCATGATTAGAACACACACAAACGTTTTGTATCCGGAAGTAGACACACACAGTTGTTGCTAGAAGTCTGACGTGCGTTCCTATGGAAACGGAAATCAATGCGAGGAAGAAGTCAGATTAAAAGGATCAAAATACGGTAAATATTGAACATGTTATGAACGTGTCTGTTACTACATAGACTTGCAGTGTGTATACAAAACATTGATAGTGGGTTTTGAAGTTGTCTTAGAGGGCTTTGAAGGCTACAACGGTGACTCCCATTAGCCGCATCTTCCAAGCGTCTTTTTTAATCTTTAAACTCGTAATAAAAAAAATTATGTGCGTTCTTGTCTCTCATAAAAATTGTGAATGATAGGCAAAATTCCAAAAAAATAGGGTAGTTCCCCTTAAAAAGGTTCAAACATAGCAGTTCCCTTTTTTAAAATCTTTGCTTTTTTTCTCTGTTCAGTTTAGGTGTTGTGGAGTTCGTGGGGAGGCAGATTGGCTGGGTAACGCACCCATTTCCTGTTGTAGTCAGGATCCTTGCACCCCAACCCTTCATGCCAACTGGCAAGAGGTTATCCATCCCTCCATTCATTTTGTACCGCTTATGCGTTCTTGCTCACAGTAAAACTATCCCCGCTAACTTTGAATGAAATGCAGACGTCCCCATTGGACTTGTCGCCAGTCAGTCAGATGACACATAGCCTATAGAAAAAAAAGCACTGACACTTCACGCCTATAAGCCAACACTGACTGCATTCAAGGTTTTTTTTTTAATACGCTCACTCAGGTAATAGTGTGTTAAAGAGCTTTTTTGTTGTTTTGTGTCCTCCTAATCTTTGACTCAATCCACACTTTTCCCGGGTGCGGCACCGCTGCTGCCCACTGCTCCCCTCACCTCCCAGGGGGTGATCAAGGGGAGGGGTCAAATGCAGAGGACAAATTTCACCACACCTAGTGTGTGTGTGACAATCATTGGTACTTTAACTTTAACTTTACTGTGTAAACAAGAACTGGCCTTTGTAATACATTAATCTCTTGGTGTCAAGAAATTCATGTTTCTGTCTTTTTTTAGGGTTGTCTCTATAAACTCAGGGACTGGTTTGCAGGAAACTACCATAGCACGGGGGCAGGCGTTGTAACAATGTTTATCATACAGGTAAAGCAAATTTCAGCTTGTTATACACAACTAAGAGTTACAATATAAAGGTAAAAGTGAAAGTCAACTTTATTTTTATTGTGCGTGCATGGTTAAAGGCCTACTGAAATGATTTTTTTTTTATTTAAACGGGCATAGCAGATCTATTCTATGTGTCATACTTGATCATTTCGCGATATTGCCATATTTTTGCTGAAAGGATTTATTATAGAACAACGACGATAAAGATCGCAACTTTTGGTATCTGATAAAAAAAGGCTTGCCCCTACCGGAAGTAGCGTGACGTAGTTAATTGAACATATACGCAAAGTTCCCTATTGTTTACAATGATGGCCGCATGAAGTGAGAGAGATTCGGACCGAGAAAGCGACAATTTCCCCATTAATTTGAGCGAGGATGAAAGATTTGTGGATGAGTAAAGTGCAAGTGAAGGACTAGTGGGGAGTTGAAGCTATTCAGATAGGGAAGATGCTGTGAGAGCCGGGGGTGACCTGATATTCAGCTGGGAATGACTACAACAGTAAATAAACACAAGACATATATATACTCTATTAGCCACAACACAACCAGGCTTATATTTAATATGCCACAAATTAATCCTGCATAAAAACACCTAGGTGTTTGTTATGCTAGCTCCTAGCCCCTATGCTAGCTCCTAGCTCCTAGCTCCATATAAGCCGCCAATCCAATTCAAACACCTGCACAACACACACAATCACTCAGCCCAAAAGACCGTTCACCTAAACCAAGGTTCATAAAGCTTATATATTTAAACAAAGTAACGTACGTGACGCGCACGTACGGGCAAGCGATCAAATGTTTGGAAGCGCAGCTGCTACTCACGGTACCTGATATTCAGCTGGGAATGACTAAAACAGTAAATAAACACAAGACATATATATACTCTATTAGCCACAACACAACCAGGCTTATATTTAATATGCCACAAATTAATCCTGCATAAAAACACCTAAGTGTTTGTTATGCTAGCTCCTAGCTCCTATGCTAGCTCCTAGCTCCATAGAACACGCCAATACAATTCAAACACCTGATCAACACACACAATCACTCAGCCCAAAAGACCGTTCACCTAACCCAAGGTTCATAAAGCTTATATATTTAAACAAAGTTACGTATGTGACGCGCACGTACGGGCAAGCGATCAAATGTTTGGAAGCCAAAGCTGCATACTCACGGTAGCACGTCTGCGTCTTTGTCATCCAAATCAAAGGAATCCTGGTAAGAGTCTGTGTTGTCCCAGTTCTCTACAGGCGTCTGTATCAAAGTTAGAGTCTCTGTTATCCGAGTTCTTCGATCTTGACTGCATCTTTCGGGAATGTAAACAATGAAACACCGGCTGTGTTGTGTTGCTGCTGACTTCCTTCGCAAAATACGTCCGCTTTGCACCGATAACTTTCTTCTTTGCTTGCTCAGCTTCTTTCTCCATAATGCAATGAACATAATTGCAACAGATTCACCAACACAGATGTCCGGAATACTGTCGAATAATGAGATGAAAACAGAGCTACTTCGTATTGACTTCAATGGGGAAGCCATTTTACTGTTCGACCGTCTACGTCACGCGCATACGCATCATACATAGACGTTTCCAACCGGAAGTGTCGCGGGAAATTTAAAATTGCACTTTATAAGTTAACCCGGCCGTATTGGCATGTGTTGCAATGTTAAGATTTCATCATTGATATATAAACTATCAGACTGCGTGGTCGGTAGTAGTGGGTTTCAGTAGGCCTTTAAAGCCAATTAAAGGCAGCAAGGTTGTAAACAGAAGAGCAAATGTAGGTTAAAATTTAGGTAAAGTGAATGTGAGAAAATGGATGTACATATATTGCAAAGTGAGGGTCGAGGGCTATTTTCTGCCATCAGCTAAATTTTCATTGGCCCTGAGCTTAGTCCAAAGATAAAATTATTTCATTATTAACTAGCAAAGCACTTGGAGAGGGCAGACCTCCCAATAGTGAATAATCCTTTTTAAAAATCCCTGAATCCAGAGAGTAATCTGGATCACCCCCAAAATCGAATTACTTGTTCTTTATCCTATTTCTGACACTTCTTTTGAATGTAATCCAGATCTGTCCATACATTTTTGAGCTATGTTGCTAGCTAACAAACAGACGGACAGACAAACAAATCAAAAGATACATGGATTTTCCAAGACTCTGTGTGTTTGTTTTGTACATCTGTTGCTTCCAAACAGGAGGGTTCACTCACTGCATCGGTGTCAGGACCTAGTTCTATAGCAGAAACAAATAAACAGAGTGAACCCTCTTGTCAGTTATCCACTCTCTTTGTCTACGTGGGTGGAGGCGGGGCCGCTAGCATACACACAGAGAGAACTGCAGTTTAGCAAAGTAAACATCCATCCATCCATCCATCCATCCATCCATTTTCTACCACTTGTCCCTCTCAGGAAGGTTACATAAAATAAATTTTCTCTAAAATCTATACGATTTATACAAACCACGAAACCTGTGAAGTTGGCAAGTTGTGTAAATCATAAATAAAAACAGAATATAATGATTTGCAAATTCTTTTCAACCTATATTCAATTGAATAGACTGCAAAGACAAGATACTTAACGTTCAAAATGGAAACCTTTTTTTTTGTTGCAAGTATTAGCTCATTTGGAATTTTATGTCTGCAACATGTTTCAAAAAAGCTGGCACAAGTGGCAATAAATACTGAGAAAGTTGAGGAATGCTCATCAAACACTTATTTGGAACATCCCATAGGTGAATAGGCTAATTGGGAACAGGTGGGTGCCATGATTGGGTATAAAAGCAGCTTCCATAAAACGCTCAGTCATTCGCAAACAAGGATGGGGCGAGGGTCACCACTTTGTGAACATGAGCAAATTGTCGAACAGTTTCAGAACAACATTTCTCAACCAGCTATTGCAAGGAATTTATGGATTTCACCATCTATGGTCCGTAATTTCATCAAAAGGTTTAGACAATCTGGAAAAATCACTGCACGTAACATTGAATGCCTGTGACCTTCAATCCCTCAGACGGTACTGCATCAAAAACCGACATCAGCATGTAAAGGATATCACCACATGGGCTCAGGAACACTTCAGAAAACCACTGTCAGTAACTACAGTTCATCGCTACATCTGTAAGTGCAAGTTAAAACTCTACTATGCAAAGTGAAAGCCATTTATCAACAACACCCAGAAACGTCGCCGCTTCGAATATAAGTTGAAAAGGATTTGCAAATCATTGTATTCTGTTTTTATTTACAAATTACACTACGTGCCAACTTCACTGGTTTTGGGTCTTGTAAATTGCATGTTCCTTTTCCCATTTGAGCCATTTGCTGAACATTGTATCATACCTTTTTTAGTTATATTGCTAACTAACTAACTAACCGGAAGACACACCTCAATGAATGCATAACCTCCTGAAGTAGGTAATAAGATATATTAGATTTACAGTAATTTATTTAATTTATTTACTAAGAAACAATTTGAGTCCACACAGAAGTGTTCATTTGTGGTAATATCCTTAATGGATTGTTTTAATATAATCTGATTATATATTTTTTGTGTTTCTTTTGTTTGCAGTTCACTTGTCTGTGTTTCACCGTCCCTTTGTTTTGCCACTTCTGTCGAAACGAACTGGGATACTTGTAAAAGAAGACCCAATATAAAGAATGACCGTCTAGGTGACTTCGCCGGTTGTTGAAATTGTCCAAGCATGTCCATAATAGGCAGCACGGTGGCTGAGTAGACATTGTGTCTGCTGCACAATAAATAGATCTGGGTTCAAATCTCAATTGGAGCATCACTGTATGGAGTTTGCATCTTGCATTGATTTTCTTCAGGTACTCGAGCTTCCTCCCAAACACCAAGTTAGACTAAATGACGACTCTAAATAGTCCTTAGCTGTCAATGATTGTTTTTCTAGCCCTTCGATTGCCTGGCGACCAGTCGATGGTGTGCCCTGCCTTACACCCGAAGTTAGCGTGGATAGGCTCAAATTCACCCATAAGTGACCTTAATGAGGATGTGCAGTATCAAATATGCTTGGGTGTCCATATTTTCATAACAAGGGTGTACTCAAACTAGGTGGTTCATAACGTGCGAGACTTGGGCAAGATTTTCCCTCACTCCTCTGGCATTTGTGCCTTGAGTTGTGTCATCATTTATACCCATACTTGCCAACCTTGAGACCTCCAATATCGGGAGGTGGGGGCGTGGTTGGGGCGTGGCTAAGGGCGTGGTTAAGAGGAGAGTATATTTACAGCTAGAATTCACCAAATCAAGTATTTCATATATATATATATAATATATATATATATATGTGTATGAAATACTTGACTTTCAGTAAATTCTAGCTATATATATTTTTATTTTATTTGTTTTATTTTATTATACATATAAATAAAAGACATACTTGAATTTCAGTGTTCTGCAGGCTATCCAGTAGGTGGCAGTATTGTCCTGTTTAAGAGTGTCACAACATTGCTGTTTACGGCAGACGAACTGCTTTACGGTAGACTAAACGTGACTGCTGTTGTTGTGTGTTGTTACCGTGCTGGGAGGACGTTAATGAAACTGCCTAACAATAAACACACATAAGAAACCAAGAACTCTCTCTCCTTGTTGTGCACTCTACTCTCTAAAAGCCGTAGATGTTATGACGTCATTGGGCAGGCAAGCTGCTGGGAAAGCGGACGTGAGCCTCCAGCTCCGGCTGAATACCGGGAGTTTGTCGGGAGAAAATCTCTGCCGGGAGGTTGTCGGGAGAGGCGCTGAATACCGGGATTCTCCCGCTAAAAACGGGAGGGTTGGCAAGTATGTTTATACCAGACCAGGGCAAAATACGTCAAAATAAGCTTTTCCATCCGGCCCGCCGGATGTTCTACATAATTTTTTAGACCTTTAACATCAAAACTGTAGCCCCAATTATGATGTGCAGCGCTGTTTTTAAATGACCGTAAGTCTTGAACTATAGAAAGTATTTCAATGGTTGAAATCTTAGTTTTTGGGTGTTATACGAGTTGTTACGGTAATCTACGTCACAGCAGCTCAGACGAAGAACAAAGCAGAGTGGGTGGGGTTTGTTTTCGGAGCAGCCAGCCTGAAACGTGTGTATCAGAAACGGATGCGGAAGCAAATTTCTGCATAAAAATTATAATATATCATATTGTAGGTGTTTATTACCCTTTACATTCATATTGTTAGAGCCATATACTATTTCTGTCTGTCAAGTTCATGACGTCACTAAGGGGTTGGCTCAAGGCCAAGTGCCAGTCTACTTGGGGAGGGGCTGGGATCTTGCTCAGGTGTTGCTGAGTGGAGGCGCAACAGTTTTGACTGTGCCAGGCTAGTATTTGTTTGCCCCTGTTTATTTTCCGTTTGGTTACAAAGAGAGTTTTATTTACGTGACTTTATGATAATAAACATTTTTATTAAACATGGACACAATTCTGGACATCGGTTGTTAGCCGGCTGCACACGTCTAAACTAGCTTCATTTATATTCGGCAACCAGTAGCAGTAATAGTTTAGGACTTTATTGGGAAGCAACAAGCTTCGAGGCTCGTTTAGAAGAGGAACGCACGGGCCGCTGTCAGCGTTTGTTTGACGGCCGGCGGCGGAGGAAACGGATCGGCGAAGCGGCGGAGACATTTCTGCAATCAAGCTCTTTATCGACAGCTACGAGTCCCACTGGAGAGCTACAGGGTCGCTCATAGGGGACAGAAGCCAGCAGCAGCAGCAGATCATCCCACCGGACCAGACCGCGCACGTGCCGTGCATGGAGGAGGACGCAGGGCAGCGTTGAGGAAGTCTTTCAGCTGTGTGGTAGGATTTAGCGTCGCGCCGACATAAAAAACGGCCATTGTTAAAATGTGTGCACACAAATATTGACAAATCCAATGCCTTGGTGACTATTTGACAGGTTGACAAACTTTGACTTTTCCAAATGGAGGAGGAGGTAGCACAAACGTGCGCTGACGAACATAAACAGCCACAGGAGGACAATGTGGCTGAACGTGAAAATGATGGGCAAGGGGTTGAGGGAAAAAAATATGTGGTAAAAATGACACCCAGGGCTCTAGGTCACAAAATTGAGAGTTTGCAGGGGGAAATAAAATCTAAGTAGCAAAGACTCTCAATGCTGAAGAGGGGGTCATTGCCGTGTTAAACGACGAAACACGTTCACATGAGCTAAAGGAGGAATTTAGCAGGTTTATGGATTTATATCATGAAACCAGAAAAGTGCACATAACTTTGTTGGCTCTGTTGCCAGATGATGAGTGTACTAAACATGAGACATGGTACAAAGCAAAAATTTTGAATTTTGATGGTTTTATTGACAAGGTTGACAGGTTGATGTATTTTCAAAATGATGACAATGATGATCATGATGAGGTTGAAAATGAGGGTTCTGCTGTTGATGGTTTTGAAAATGAAAGTGTACAACCCCATGACAGCATTTCAAATGTCCCATCTAATGTATTATCAAAGCTCAATGAATCCACAGCATCAAACAAAAGCAAAAGGTCTTCCACTTCTTCTGCTCGCATAATAGGAGAGGTGGATAAGGCAGCACTTATCGCCCGCGCTATTGCTTTAAAAAAGATTCATGCATTGGAGGAGCATGCAGCAGCTCTAAAGAGGGAACAGGGGGAACAAGCAGAGGCTCTAAGGAGGAAAAAGGAGCAAATGGAATTGGATGCTCAAATAGCAGCCCACAATGCTAAATTGTCTGTCCTCCATGAAGCCAGTGTTTCTGGCAGAAGCAAGAGGTCTGATGGAATGGAGTCCTATTATAGGCAAGGGACAAAACCGAGAAAAGTGCCTGCACAGCCTGTACAACAACTTCAGCCGTCTGTTAAAGCTGCTCCTTCAGAGCTTCACAAAGCCAATAATGTGCCAAACAAGGTTAATTCACACCCTCAACCAAACTAATAACCACTTCGCTCATCAACTTTGGATTATGTGGAAAACCAATCAAGGCAACATTTACCTCAAGCAGCTCAATCATTTCAAGGCAATAACACAATACCAGATGAATTCCACACTGTACTAAAGGCAAAATGAAATTATGGCATTCCTGGTTCAAGCTCAAACCTCCCAATTACTTCCACACAGACAAATTCCATTTTTTGAAGGTGACCCATTGCAGTTTCAGGCTTTTATAAAAGCATTTGAGCATTGTGTAGAGGCAAAAACCAATTATTGTGGTGACTGCTTACATTATCTGGAGCAGTTTACCAAAGGACAGCCGAGAGATTTGGTGCGCAGTTGCCTCTATATGCCTACAGAGAGAAGCTATGCTACAGCAAAACGCCTACTAAGGGAACACTTCGTAAAACCTTCAAAAATAACAGTAGCCTACCTGGACAAAATCCTGATTTGGCCAAACATCAAGTCTGAGGATGTGAAAAATCTCCAAGCTTATGCACTCTACTTGCGAGAATGCTCCAATGCCATGGATGAGCTGCAGTACGGTACTTGGATGAGCTCAATATGCCAGCTATAGCATGAAGATGCTCATACAAAAGCTTCCTTACAAACTAAGGGACCAGCGGAGAGGAAAAGCAGCTGGCATTGTTGACAAACAAAAGCGACACGCTCGTTTCACAGACATTGTGAAATTTATTGAACAGCAGGTCAGAATTGCTTCAGATCCTGTCTTTGACGTTCAGGACATTCCTCTGAATAAAACAATAATCAAACCCAAGCCTATACCTCAAAGCAAATCACAGTTCAGAAGAAATAGTTTCGCAACTCAGGTGACAGTTGCCACTGAACCTAAACCGGATCCACACCTGAATAAATTTGTGAACAGAGGCATCTCCTCCTCCAAGATAAACTGTATTTCCTGTCTTTATCGTAAAAGTGGACATGCATTGGAGCACTGTCCGATACTGAGAAAGAAGGCACACAGGGAAAAGCCTGTGTTTTGGTTGCCTGTGCACAGGGCACCTGAGCAAGAGTTGTGACAGGCGCATCACTTGCTCTTACTGCAACAAGACACATCCTGATGTTCTACATATTGACAGGAGGAATCTGGAAAGTGGAGGAAATAGCCAACTGCCAAAGATAAAAGCAGAAAGTTGCACTATAGTATCAACTTGTGGCCATACAGGGGCTGGCAACTATGGAATTTTACCTATCCTGCCCGTTCAAGTGAAGTGCTCAAAGGGCAGCAAGATAGTCCAGACATATGCTTTCCTAGATCCAGGAAGCACAGGGACCTTCTGTTCTGAACAGCTAGTGAACAGGCTGAACACAGAAGGCCAAAGAACAAAAGTCCACTTGCGCACCATGGGGCACGGTAAGGCGGTCTCTACTTGCATTGTAAATGGCCTGGAAATCTCTGAGCTTACTGGCAGTAAGTTTTTTGTTCACTCAAAGGCAGATGCCTGTGAGTACTAACAATTTGATCAGTGAAGCAGAGCTCGATAAGTGGCCTTACCTCCAAGGCATCAAAATCCCTTAAATAACTGCCAACGTGGACCTGTTAGTTGGTACCAACGCCTCCAAGTTAATGGAACCATGGGAGGTGATTAACAGCCACGGAGACAGACCCTATGCTGTCAGAACCCTACTGGGGTGGGTAATTAATGGGCTATTACAAGGAATCGACCAGCATAATGGGAGCCCCACAGTTACTGTTAACGGGTTGGAGGAACTGCTTAGGAACCAGTACATAAAGAACAAAGATAAGAGGTTCAAGACATTTGTTGCAAACAGGGTGACAACAATAATGGACCACACAGATGTGTTACAGTGGCGATACATCCCCACAAAACCCTGCCGACGATGCTTCAAGAGGATTGAAGGCAGAATGTCCAGAACCACACAGAGGTGGACACGTGGAGCGCAAACCTGGTCCATTAACCCTTCTGGCACGTAAAATGGAATCAGAGGGCGCTTTCTCTGGAGCGAGTTGGCACGGTGTAATGGGGAAAGTGGCAGGAAAGACAGCATTTCACCATTGGCCACATCATTTTCTTGCACAGAGCACACTGAAGGTCTCATATCTGCCAACACTCACACGGACTCTTCCGCAGGCCATGAGCTGTGTTCTATGGAACCAGGCATCATCAACCAGAGCATTGGCGGAACACATTCAGCCCAAAGTCCTATGAGTGGGCTCAAGGCTTCCGCATTGAAAAAGAGGAACAAGAAAAAGCTTTGCAGTTGGAGAAAAAACTTGCTTTGGAAAAGGAGAGGCAGGAGAGAACAAGCTCTGGCCAGAGAAAGAGCTTTAGAGCTGGAAAGGCAAAGAGCCTTGGAGCAAGAACTTCTCCAGCAGCAACAAGAGGAGAAGGAAAAGAAAGAGAGAAATGGAAAAGGCAAGACTAAAGGCTTTGGAACGGGAACGAGAAAAGGCTCTTGAGAAAGAAAGGTTAGAAAGAGAAAAAGCTTTGGAAGCAGAAAGAAAAGAAAAGGATCTGTACTCAAAGAGAAAATGGAGGCAGAGTCAATATATCGCTGACCTTTTTTGGAAAAGGTGGATTCACGAGTATTTACCATTGCTACAAGAGCGACAAAAGTGGACAAATGAAAAAAGATGTTTCACGCCATGAGATATTGTTGCAGTAGTGGATGCTTCAGCACCAAGAGGAAGTTGGATCCTTGGAAGAATACTGGAAATCTTTCCTGATAGGAAAGGCCTCGTACGCTCTGTTCGTCTGCAAACCAAAACGAGCATAATCGAAAGATCTGTAACAAAGATATGCCTTCTATGTGAAGGTATGGAGTTAAACAACTGCATTATTGCAAAAAGGAACATGAAAACCAAAGAAAAAGGGTTTTGTTTTGGTATTATGGCTCTATTTTTTATTTATTTATTTTTAATTCAATTGCTCTGTTCGTCACGCCATGAGTAGCAATTAGGGGCTGGTGTGTTAGAGCCATATACTATTTCTGTCTTATCAAGTTCATGACGTCCACGGTGGCGGGGGTGTGGTTGAGGTGGGGGAGGAGGTGTATATTGTAGCGTCCTGGAAGAGTTAGTGCTGCAAGGTGTTCTGGGTATCTGTTGTGTTTATGTTGTGTTACGGTGCGGATGTTCTCCCGAAATGTGTTTGTCATTCTTGTTTGGTGTGGGTTCACAGTGTGGCGCATTATTGTAACAGTGTTAAAGTTGTTTACACGGCTACCCTCAGTGTGACCTGTATGGCTGTTGATCAAGTATGCGTTGCATTCACTGGTGTGTGTGTAATTGGCGCATATACTGTGTGACTGGGCCGGCACGCTGTTAAAAATGGAGGAAAAGCGGACCTGACGACAGGTTGTAGAGGACGTTAAAGGCTATGCCTTTAAGGCACGCCCCCATATTTGTTAACCGGGTGGAAATCGGGAGAAATTCGGGAGAATGGTTGCCCCGGGAGATTTTCGGGAGGGGTACTGAAATTCGGGAGTCTCCCGGGAAAATCGGGAGGGTTGGCAAGTATGCTACGGATACTCCAGCCTCCTCCAACCGCCATAAACATGCACCTGGGGATAGGTTGATTGGCAACACTAAATTGGCCCTAGTGTGTGAATGTGAGTGTGAATGTTGTCTGTCTATCTGTGTTGGCTCTGCGATGAGGTGGCGACTTGTCCAGGGTGTACCCCGCCTTCCGCCCGAATGCAGCTGAGATAGGCTCCAGCACCCCCCGCGACCCCCAAAAAAAGGGACAAGCGGTAGAAAATGGATGGATGGGTCTTTACAATATGCCTGTCTGTGTGCTGCGCTGAGCGCAGCTCCGAGAGCGCGCAATGCGCGCGTCAGACCGGCGTCAGCGAGCAGCTGCAATCAATTGCCGGCAATCTACGCACCTGGTGCTAATGAGAGGTCCTGCCTTCCGTCGCCAGAACGTAATCTTCTGTTGATGTCCCGTAAGCTATCATCCTGCTCTATGAAAACCTTGCTTCGCTCTCTGTGTTTTCCACCGTCGTGTTTGTATGGTCTCACGTTTTCCCTTGTCGTCCTTTGTTCCACTTGTCGAGCTGTGCGTCTCGTCATTCCTCGTTTCCCCCCCTGCTTTCCGGACTGCCTCTTGGATCTCGACCTCCCGCTTGGACACGGACATTCTCTGCTTAGCCCCTTTGGATTCCTCACTCATCATTATGGTACCACACAGCAATTAATTCCTACACATAGTCTTACACCATTCACAATCTTGGATTTTGTCACACACCATTCTATAGTTTATTTATTAGTATTCATTATTATATATATTATATTGTGTGTGTGTGTGTGTGTGTGTGTGTGTGTGTGTGTGTGTGTGTGTGTGTGTGTATGTGTGTGTATATATATATATATATATATATATATATAGCCAGTAAAAAAATTAACTGTGGGCCAAATATGGCCCTTGGACTGCACTTTGGACACCTTGCTGTAAACAAACAAGTGTTTTATTATTACTTCCGAACTCACTACTTTTCCTCTTGATTTTGTATTTTCTCTTGCTATTGTACAAAAGGTTGTGAATCGATTAATGTTCTTTATAAACAAGCCAACATAATGATTTTTTTGTAATCAAACCAAAAGTCACTGTGTATGTTGTGTGCATCAAAGGTGATATAAAAAAATACTGTATAGGTTATTAATAAATATTATGTCATTTGTGCAAATCGAACTTGGCTGACCAAAACTCAACAGCTGTTTTGCGGAAACAGACATGGATGCAACCAACCATTATTTCTCTTTATCAGAAACAAAATATACAGTGTTTTTTTTATAATATAGTAATTGTGTTCATATATTATTTTCTCTGTCCACAAAATGTATGCATACATGATTATAAATGCATAAGGATTACAGGCAACCATTTTTAAAACTCTTATTTTATTTTTAAAGAACAGTAACTCCTTGGTTAGCTACACTTGTTTTAGTAATCGACTGAATAAATAAATAAAAAAGACAATATTTGAAATGATTGTATTTTGAGTGAAGTGATCAAACAAACACGATTTGATGATGCTCAGGACCATTTACTGCAGTAAAAAAATGCCACAATACGTGCACTTATAATATTGTATTGTTACATTTAAATAATATATTAGCACTGTTGGAGGGAAAAAGATGCTGTGGCTGAGAAGAGACACGTGAGACAATGCTAAAAAAAAAAACCAGCAGTGCAATGTATCCTTCTTGTTTGTGTGTCATGCATTGAAGGGGTCAAATTTTCATACATTATGGGAATCTATTTTATTATAAATCTTGCATAGGGTGATATTATCGTATAAATATGATAGTTATCTATACCTACGTCTGGCAACGTTAAGGTCTTCTTCGTCCCGTTGGGAATACATGCAGCGCAGCTCCGTGTCTTCTGCTGTGGTATGATGACAGCGCCACCCGCAGGCTGGCGTATGTATTTTTTGAGTGCTTTGCTTTGGCACGATTATCCCGAGTGGACAGACAACTCTTCGAAAAGTAAATTTTTGTAAGTACAAACACCTTCTATTTTCCTTGTTTACTGGGACCTGTTTTTTAAAACCGAAAATCAGCCCACGAAGGAACTGTGGCGTGCTTCTTTCACGGGTGGGAGCGGAAGTGCCCCACACAGCAGAAGACTGCTATACGGATCCGCCTTCAAGTCGCCCAACCCGCGTTACTGTCACATTCGTTTTGGCTCCGCCTAGAGGATACAGCTCCGCCTCTGAAAATTGTACAGTCAGACAGCTGATCCTGAGCGGACTCGTGTCTGATTCGCATACGCGGACGCGACAAACCAAACCAGCGCGCGCCGCCAAGAGTTATAGGCTCCGCCTACGCGCGCTGAGCCGACCAATGTCTGCACCCGCAGACGTGGACGCGCCTACTAGCGTGTACGCGCATGAGCCAAGATCTCTGGACTTTCTTTGCTGGAACACGAACGTAAGTATAGGTTTATTGATTTATTGCTACATTCGCAGTAAAGATCAGCCTTTGTGTTTCCATCATCATATATGTATGATTGTAATGACGTTGTTTGATATTAGGACTAGCAGTAAAACTTTATATTCTGTAAAAAAAGGCTATATTATTTCCAGCGCCGCCTCCCAGAATGCTTTGCCTGGGGACGTGCGTATGACGTCACGTATACAGAAAATTCAAAATGGCTGCACGCGGTAGGTGAGGCCCGAGCGAAGAAAAGTGGAAAAGAGTGTTATTCGTCAAAAAACCCACACAACGACGGTCATTTTTTCGCCGTGCTATTGTAAAATTGTCTTTTATCTGTGTTTTGTGTTCCGGGGGACCCCGACTCCAGAATGTGAAAGTTTCCCGCGTGAAGCCGGTGAGTAAAGATCTGATCTGTTGTGTAGGACTAGATGTTACAATCCCCTAATGCATACTTGAGACACCTATGCGACTTTGTGGGATGGTCAAGTGAGTGAAGGCATCCTCTGGGTTATCAAGTGGGCGCCCCCCATCCTCAGTGTTTCGCTGATAGGCCCACGACACCTCCAGAGGGTTCAGCAGTGAGTCCCAGCGTCCCAGGATCACTCCCTAGATGCCATCACTCACTTGAAAGCCCAGGTGGAGTCCCTTCGCTTGACCCACAGCCACTGACTCCCCTTTTCAGCGGCTTTTGAGAGGTCTTTCACTGCCTGCCGGTGGGCCTTCCCTCGCACTCCCATTTCCCTGAGGAGCCTGGATGTTGAGGTGGCCACGAATCCTCTGCAGCCTACTTCCACTGGGCGTACCCTCGCTTTCCAGCCTTGTTGTTGCGCATCGGCTGCAAGCTCAGTGTACCTCAACTTCTTGCGCTCGTAGGCCTCCTCCATTGCACTCTCCCAGGGCACCGTGAGCTCTATGATGTACACGAGCCTGAGCGAAGCTGACCACAGAACAAGATCTGGCCGCAGGTTGGTGGACGCAATCTCAACTGGGAAGCAGAGTCTCTGGCCCAGGTCTGCCAGCAGTCTCCAGTCCCGTGCCCCGCCTAGCTGTCCAGTGTCTGGTCTTGTGGGGGTGAGGTTGGCTTGACCCTCGCCCTCCCGGACAAATGTTGTTGCTTGCCAACGGGATGACGAAGGAGGAAGGGCATTGACACTTGTCCGTCGACTTTCTAGCACTGCTGCAAGACACTTTAGCACCTGGTTGTGCCGCCAGGTGTAACGGCCTTGGGTGAGGCTGGTCTTGCAGCCCACCAGGATGTGCTTCAGTGTTGCTGGACTCGGACACAGAGGGCATGTGGGGTCTTCACCATACCACTGGCTGAGGTTTTTTGGAGAAGGCAGGACATCGTAGGCAGCCCTGATGGTAAAGCTTGCCCTGAATGCCTCCATCTCCCACAGCTCTTTCCAGGAGATCCGCTACGGCGCCGCTGCTGGTCCATTTCGCGGTTCCGTTCCGGAAAGCGCGATACCTGCGCGGGGGATCCGCCGCGGAGTGTTTTTGCTGTGTGGGAACTTTCTTCTTTGCAGTCTCCATTGTTCATTAAACAAATTGCAAAAGATTCAATACAGTTAAATTAGGCCATCTTTTGTTAGACGCTGTGAATGTGTGTAGGTTACATGCTACGATATTCCACATATTTCCAACTGCTTGAAACGAAAGCGTATTACTTTATTGTCAGTGTTGTTTAGGCCCAGGTCGCTAACGTTACTGCGTTAGTCAACAACGTAACGTTAACGGAGTGGAAACAGCCGTTCTTTGCCATTAATATGAGTGTGTATTATTTCTTTCTTTGTTCTTTAGTGGAGCTCGAGATCCTGTTTACTGTGGACTAGCTGTGTGTGACGCCATGTTGTTTTTGTTTCCATTACAAAAAAAAAAGGTATGTCTATGTGTTTTTTGGCATAGTTAATTGTAGAAAAAAATATAAAATGAGGTGATGTGAGTGGGAAAAATTGCTGCACATATTAAGGATCCTTTTTCTTGATCTATATTTTTGTTATTTGCTGATGTATATATTTTATATGCTGTTTTTTATTTAATTAATTTATTAGAGACTATGTTATGATTTATTTACCTTTTTTTATTATTATTATTTTATTTACTATTATTATTATTATTTCCACATGTAAGCATAAATAATTGATCATATTAGTACATTGTTTGATTGCTTTGCTTAATACATTCCATAATTTAATTCCACATACTGATATACTGAAGGTCTTAAGTGTTGTACGTGCGTACAAATGTTTTAAATTACATTTCTCTCTAAGATTATTTTTCTCCTCTTTTTTTGAGAAGAATTGTTGTATATTCTTGGGTAGCAGGTTATAGTTTGCTTTGTTTATAATTTTAGCTGTTTGCAAATTCACTATGTCGTGGAATTTCACTATCTTTGATTCAATAAATAAAGGATTTGTGTGTTCTCTATATCCAACATTATATATTATTCTAACGGATCTTTTTTGTAACACCGTTAATGAATGAAGTGTACTTTTGTAATTATTTCCCCATATTTCTACACAATAACTCAGATATGTAACACTAGTGAACAGTAGAGAATATGAAGTGATTTTTTGTCTAGAACATGTTTTGCTTTATTCATTATTGACGTGTTTCTTGCTACTTTATGTTGTATATTTTTTACTTGAGATTTCCAGTTCAATTTATCATCAATCATTACACCTAGAAATTTGGTTTCATTTAATCTTTCAATTTCTATTCCGTCTATTTGTATTTGTGTTTGACTTTCTTTTCTACTGTTACCAAATAGCATTATTTTAGTTTTACTGAGATTCAAAGATAGTCTGTTTTTGTCAAACCATCTTTTTAATTTGTTAATTTCTTCTGTTATTATTTGTATTATCTTCTGTGTGTTCTCTCCTGAACAAAACGCTGTTGTATCATCCGCAAATAATACTAACTTTAAATCTTTTGTAACTTTCCAAATGTCATTTATCTAGACATTGAATAATTTAGGTCCTATATTGATCCCTGAGGTACACCACAGGATATATTTAGCGTTGTAGACGAAACCACCACATTCATATTAAAGATATGGTTAACATTCTTAGTGCTAAAGATATTCCCCTCTCCTTGTATCCCTTCTCCCAGCTCCACCGTCTCGCCGAGTGCCAGCAAGAGTCATGAGTACTTGTCAACTCGACTCCTCAACTGGAGATAACTTTCTAGGTAAAGACTGATCTCCAAAATAATATCTCAGCATCCAGTAACCATGGTTAACAGATCTCAACCATTTAATACCAATGTATCTCCCTTAGCGCCTCACCATGGGGAAGGACGCATTCATATGCCTTCACCAGCACCTGCATTAAACATGCAGAGAGTTACACAAGGTAGGGACTGATCTCTGTATACACTACACCCATAATTTCAAACCCTACTTTACGATTGAGCTGAAGTTCTGACTATTATGACCTGTACTTTTACCTTTCTTATAGTTCTTACCACCTTGGGGCACCATTCAGGTAAAATCTCAGCTCATCTTACTTGCTTTTTTGTATACACTAACACCTGTGCATGCTTTTGTCCACGTTGTTCCTTTGACGATGAATAAATACCCCTTTTCTTTCTTTCTACATTAAGGGTGCCTTTTCATCTGATTAAATTTATAATGAACAGGGACATTGCGGTTGTCCCAAGTGGATGGTATGATGATAGGATGGTTTTCTGGCCCAGCTATAAAAACACCGACAGAATTGAAAGGGCCGCTTTAAATGAGGAGCAGCATGAGCCAAATTGGCCAAGATTTGACGTTTCTGTTGTCCGAACTTCTGGTATGCAAATTCATAATCTTCTTGTTTAAAAATAACGTCATAGTAGCTTCTCTTTATGCTTGGAATAACCTATTGTGTCTATGTTCTGACCAGGTCTCTTGTAAGCGAGAGACCTGATTTATCATCATCAATAATAATAATATTCTGTTCAGCTCTACAGCTAATTTGAAATTCATGTTCATTTTAACATATTCAATTTTAGACAACTACAAAGACGCATTAAAAATAATGCAACAATATGGAAAGGGCTGCAACACCTCAGACCTGCAATCTGAGGCAGAGAACGAGGAGCTGCCAGAAAAAAGGAACAGGAAGCCAGTGTAAGTGTGTTCCGTCTTGTTTTTGTCATGTTTCTACAGTAATAGGAAGGTTATTTCTGGTAGCATTCAAAAATAGACCAGAGATGCTTGTACTATATGTATATTTGGCAATTTTGGTATTGCAATAATCCTAATGATATGGTTACCCAACAGCCATCGTCTCGGGGACTCAGATGATAGCGAAGGAGACCCGGGAAATAGTGACCTCACATCTCTGGGGTTGGCAAGCCAATTGCACAGGCAGAGTAAAGAATAATCTCTTAACATCGAAAACAACAAAACCACCACATTAATATTAAAGATATGGTTAACATTCTTAGTGCTAAAGATATTCCCCTCTCCTTGTATCCCTTCTCCCAGCTCCACCGTCTCGCCGAGTGCCAGCAAGAGTCATGAGTACTTGTCAACTCGACTCCTCAACTGGAGATAACTTTCTAGGTAAAGACTGATCTCCAAAATAATATCTCAGCATCCAGTAACCATGGTTAACAGATCTCAACCATTTAATACCAATTTATCTCCCTTAGCACCTCACCATGGGGAAGGACGCATTCATATGCCTTCACCAGCACCTGCATTAAACATGCAGAGAGTTACACAAGGTAGGGACTGATCTCTGAAATATTAGTGTATAGATAGGCCCCTTGGGTATTACCAGTCATGGTTAACTGATGGCTCTCTCACAATGCCCACCTCACTAGGAACGGCAGTCCCTCCTCGACTCCCTCCACCCCCCTCACCAGCAGCCCTCAACATGTGGCAGACAGAGGAGTCTGGATCCAGCCTGGCCTACAGGCCAACATGGCGAGGGGGAAGAATGGCCGACAACATTTCCTGCTCTGGTGAGCAATAACTGACAAATACCGGATGGTCATTCTGTGCCACAAATTTTGGAAAAAATTCAAATTCACAAGCAATCACATATTTTCTTCAAACTTTGTCAATAACTTTTGTCATTAACTAAGGTCAATAGCTAATGTCAGGATTATGAGTAATGAGGATAAACACTGAAACATGTTAATTTTATACTGTTGTTTGTCAACAGCGCCTGAGGTAATCCATATCCTTAGCATGCTGGAAACTATTAAGCACAACCAAGACCAGCTGATTGCGAAGGTAAACTTCTTAAGCCTTGAATAGGTCAATAATTCATAATGACATTGATTTTGATTCATTATTATTTTTTAAAGAAAGAAACAGCCTACATGGCAGCTTTGTGTGATTAGAGTAAACATTGCAACATTTTCTTGTTACATTTCACCTGTTTGCTCTTTAAATACCACTTTTAATGTTTTTTCGATCATATTTTTTTTAAATGTGCCCTGGGGCCGTTAAAAAATGACCTGCAGGCCGCAAATGGCCCCCGGGCCGCACTTTGGACACCCCTGGCCTACACGAATACAAACATAGAATGATAGTACAAATATAATAAGAAAACAATGTCAACCTCCCAAAGTTGGGTTATGGATATTTATTTATGCCCCCCACCCCCAACCCCCCGCCGCCGTCATCCAACAGAGCCAAACAAGTACTCTGATCAAGGAACCAAATAACGATATTGTTTAAACATTTTGGATGTCTTGCACACCTATACCCTTATCACAAATTCATAGTTTACGCACCTTATTTTAACCACCTCCAATAACTTTAAGTCATGTTTTTTTTTTCAAATGTAATCTCTTTAATACCTATCACATATTTTGTATTGTGTAAGCATACTTGGCTTTGGATGCTTCCTACCATAAACATAAACGTATCTGTCTTGTAATCTTGTTTGATTACAGGTGCTGTGAGTAAAAATGTGTTGACAAGGTCAGCCACGGACGCTGAGGTCACCAAACACGCCATCAGGTGGTTCAACTTGGCGGGGGATCGGGCAACGAGGAGACGAGTCCCGCTTCCACCTCCTCAGGAGGAATAGAGATGTATATGTATAAATAAACAACCTTTTATTGAACTTCTTGTCATTCACCAGTTATTCATTTTCTGATATGTTAGCTGTGCATGGAGCAGCGTTTCCTTGAAGTTGTAGCCTAATAGATTTAATATGTATATTTACTTTTTAAATATATATTATATATATTTACTTTATAGAGTGAATTGACCATTTTCTGTTTCTGCCTATTGACAATATTGTTAGTTTAAAAATACAAGGCAATGCATATGTAAGCCTATATTGCTGTAGTAGGGCTTAATTTTTTAGTTTCGCTGAATGCGCTCCGCACCCATGATCAAAGCCTTATTTCCGTGGCGGGTGCGCCGTGGCGGGTGCGCCGTGGCGGGTGCGCCGTGGCGGGTGCGCCGTGACGGCGCGCTGCATCCGCTCCGCACCCAAGATCAAAGCCTAACCTCCCGCCGCGGACCAGCAACGGACTCATAAAAACCCTGGCTCATCTGGCCGTTTTGGACCCCTTTATCTTATTTTCAAAATCCCTTCTGTTCTTGCTGTAGGATAAAATAGGAAACTAAAAAATTCACTAAGCCCTACTACAGCAATATAGGCTTACATATGCATTGCCTTGTATTTTTAAACTAACAATATTGTCAATAGGCAGAAACAGAAAATGGTCAATTCACTCTATAAAGTAAATATATATAATATATATTTAAAAAGTAAATATACATATTTAATCATTTAGGCTACAACTTCAAGGAAACGCTGCTCCATGCACAGCTAACATATCAGAAAATGAATGACTGGTGAATGACAAGAAGTCCAATAAAAGGTTGTTTATTTATACATATACATCTCTATTCCTCCTGAGGAGGTGGAAGCGGGACTCGTCTCCTCGTTGCCCGATCCCCCGCCAAGTTGAACCACTGATGGCGTGTTTGGTGACCTCAGCGTCCGTGGCTGACCTTGTCAACACATTTTTACTCACAGCACCTGTAATCAAACAAGATTACAAGACAGATACGTTTGTTTATGGTAGGAAGCATCCAAAGCCAAGTATGCTTACACAATACAAAATATGTGATAAGTATTAAGGAGATAACATTTGAAAAAAAAACATGACTTAAAGTTACTGGAGGTGGTTAAAATAAGGTGCGTAAACTATGAATTTGTGATAAGGGTATAGGTGTGCAAGACATCCAAAATGTTCAAACAATATCGTTATTTGGTTCCTTGATCAGAGTACTTGTTTGGCTCTGTTGGATGACGGCGTTGGGGGTGGGGGGCATAAATAAATATCCATAACCCAACTTTGGGAGGTTGACATTGTTTTCTTATTATATTTGTACTATCATTCTATGTTTGTATTCGTGTAGGCCAGGGGTGTCCAAAGTGCGGCCCGGGGGCCATTTGCGGCCTGCAGGTCATTTTTTAACGGCCCCAGGGCACATTTTTAAAAAATATGATCGAAATAAATAAAAAACATTAAAAGTGGTATTTAAAGAGCAAACAGGTGAAATGTAACAAGAAAATGTAGCAATGTTTACTCTAATCACACAAAGCTATAATAATAATGAATCAAAATCAATGTCATTATGAATTATTGACCTATTCAAGGCTTAAGAAGTTTACCTTCGCAATCAGCTGGTCTTGGTTGTGCTTAATAGTTTCCAGCAGGCTAAGGATGTGGATTACCTCAGGCGCTGTTGACAAACAGCAGTATAAAATTAACATGTTTTAGTGTTAATCCTCATTACTCATAATCCTGACATTAGCTATTGACCTTAGTTAATGACAAAAGTTATTGACAAAGTTTGAAGAAAATATGTGATTGCTTGTGAATTTGAATTTTTTCCAAAATTTGTGGCACAGAATGACCATCCGGTATTTGTCAGTTATTGCTCACCAGAGCAGGAAATGTTGTCGGCCATTCTTTCCCCTCGCCATGTTGGCCTGTAGGCCAGGCTGGATCCAGACTCCTCTGTCTGCCACATGTTGAGGGCTGCTGGTGAGGGGGGTGGAGGGAGTCGAGGAGGGACTGCCGTTCCTAGTGAGGTGGGCATTGTGAGAGAGCCATCAGTTAACCATGACTGGTAATACCCAAGGGGCCTATCTATACACTAATATTTCAGAGATCAGTCCCTACCTTGTGTAACTCTCTGCATGTTTAATGGAGGTGCTGGTGAAGGCATATGAATGCGTCCTTCCCCATGGTTAGGTGCTAAGGGAGATCAATTGGTATTAAATGGTTGAGATCTGTTAACCATGGTTACTGGATGCTGAGATATTATTTTGGAGATCAGTCTTTACCTAGAAAGTTATCTCCAGTTGAGGAGTCGAGTTGACAAGTACTCATGACTCTTGCTGGCACTCGGCGAGACGGTGGAGCTGGGAGAAGGGATACAAGGAGAGGGGAATATCTTTAGCACTAAGAATGTTAACCATATCTTTAATATTAATGTGGTGGTTTTGTTGTTTTCGATGTTAAGAGATTATTCTTTACTCTGCCTGTGCAATTGGCTTGCCAACCCCAGAGATGTGAGGTCACTATTTCCCGGGTCTTCTTCGCTATCATCTGAGTCCCCGAGACGATGGCTGTTGGGTAACCATATCATTAGGATTATTGCAATACCAAAATTGCCAAATATACATATAGTACAAGCATCTCTGGTCTATTTTTGAATGCTACCAGAAATAACCTTCCTATTACTGTAGAAACATGACAAAAACAAGACGGAACACACTTACACTGGCTTCCTGTTCCTTTTTTCTGGCAGCTCCTCGTTCTCTGCCTCAGATTGCAGGTCTGAGGTGCTGCAGCCCTTTCCATATTGTTGCATTATTTTTAATGCGTCTTTGTAGTTGTCTAAAATTGAATATGTTAAAATGAACATGAGTTTCAAATTAGCTGTAGAGCTGAACAGAATATTATTATTATTGATGATGATAAATCAGGTCTCTCTCTTACAAGAGACCTGGGGCCGTACTTATCAAGCTTCTTAGAATTACTCCTAAGAAGTCTGCTAAGAGTTGACTTAAGAGTAAATAAATTATTCGCTGAAAGCTGCACTTAAAAGTTAGTTATCAAGCGTCTTACTCACACTTTCAGCGAAGTGTAGGACTGAATCTTAAGTGTCACACTCAGAGCTGAATTACGACATTACTATGTGCCGTAAACGGAATTTTAGGTGACGTCATTTCTGTGTCCATAGAAATGACCAATCACGGAAGGGAATCCGTTGTCTAAGAATAAAGAAATATCTTGGAAATATTTAAGTGGACAATGGGAGTGTATATTTTGACAATAAACTACAAAATAATACAAAACAAACTAGTCCCCGCCGGCACTCACGCTACCGCTCCCTCTCTTCTATCGCCCACACACTCACTGACGTCACTCACCTCACGGCCACACACATACGCTACTCTCATACCATTTTCTTTCCAATTCATTAATTAAGCAACTAATTTGAAACTGGTGTGGGTGGCTCTATATATACTAGCCCACTGCAGACACATGCAGAAATCAACAAGGAATCGAAAAGTATTAAATCTGTGACCAAAATAATATCCGCTCTGTCTAAACGATACCGTTTGATCAGCTGCTCGTCATCAAAAAAAAACAAACATTGTTCCGTTCTCTGAACGTTCGCGCACGTCTCTCTCGCCTCAGTGCCATCCCCTGCTGGCAACTCCTAACCACTTAAGACACCTCTGAAGGTCTCTTAAATATCGTGGAGAGTAGGAGTGATTCTTAGACTTAAGAACGTTGATAAAAAGCTTTTATTCTTAAGTTTGAGAGTAGGACTAAATTTCGCAAATTCTCAGGACTTAAGTGTAAAATGGCACTCTAAGAAGCTTGAAAAGTACGGCCCCTGGTCAGAACATAGACACAATAGGTTATTCCAAGCATAAAGAGAAGCAACTATGACGTTATTTTTAAACAAGAAGATTATGAATTTGCATACCACAAGTTCGGACAACAGAAACGTCAAATCTTGGCCAATTTGGCTCATGCTGCTCCTCATTTAAAACGGCCCTTTCAATTCTGTCAGTGTTTTTATAGCTGGGCCAGAAAACCATCCTATCATCATACCATCCACTTGGGACAACCGCAATGTCCCTGTTCATTATAAATTTAATCAGATGAAAAGGCACCCTTAATGTAGAAAGAAACAAAAGGGGTATTTATTCATCGTCAAAGGAACAACGTGGACAAAAGCATGCACAGGTGTTAGTGTATACAAATAAGCAAGTAAGATGAGCTGAGATTTTACCTGAATGGTGCCCCAAGGTGGTAAGAACTATAAGAAAGGTAAAAGTACAGGTCATAATAGTCAGAACTTCAGCTCAATCGTAAAGTAGGGTTTGAAATTATGGGTGTAGTGTATACAGAGATCAGTCCCTACCTTGTGTAACTCTCTGCATGTTTAATGCATGTGCTGGTGAAGGCATATGAATACATGCTTCCCCATGGTGAGGTGCTAAGGGAGATAAATTGGTATTAAATGGTTGTGATCTGTTAACCATGGTTACTGGATGCTGAGATATTATTTTGGAGATCAGTCTTTACCTAGAAAGTTATCTCCAGTTGAGGAGTCGAGTTGACAAGTACTCATGACTCTTGCTGGCACTCGGCGAGACGGTGGAGCTGGGAGAAGGGATACAAGGAGAGGGGAATATCTTTAGCACTAAGAATGTTAACCATATCTTTAATATGAATGTGGTGGTTTCGTCTACAACGCTAAATATATCCTGTGGTGTACCTCAGGGATCAATATAGGACCTAAATTATTCAATGTCTAGATAAATGACATTTGTAAAGTTACAAAAGATTTAAAGTTAGTATTATTTGCGGATGATACAACAGCGTTTTGTTCAGGAGAGAACACACAGAAGATAATACAAATAATAACAGAAGAAATTAACAAATTAAAAAGATGGTTTGACAAAAACAGACTATCTTTGAATCTCAGTAAAACTAAAATAATGCTATTTGGTAACAGTAGAAAAGAAAGTCAAACACAAATACAAATAGACGGAATAGAAATTGAAAGAGTAAATGAAACCAAATTTGTAGGTATAATGATTGATGATAAATTGAACTGGAAATCTCAAGTAAAAAATATACAACATAAAGTAGCAAGAAACACGTCAATAATGAATAAAGCAAAACATGTTCTAGACAAATAATCACTTCATATTCTCTACTGTTCACTAGTGTTACATATCTGAGTTATTGTGTAGAAATATGGGGAAATAATTACAAAAGTACACTTCATTCATTAACGGTGTTACAAAAAAGATCCGTTAGAATAATATATAATGTTGGATATAGAGAACACACAAATCCTTTATTTATTGAATCAAAGATACTGAAATTCCACGACATAGTGAATTTGCAAACAGCTAAAATTATAAACAAAGCAAACTATAACCTGCTACCCAAGAATATACAACAATTCTTCTCAAAAAAAGAGGAAAAAAATAATCTTAGAGAGAAATGTAATTTAAAACATTTGTACGCACGTACAACACTTAAGACCTTCAGTATATCAGTATGTGGAATTAAATTATGGAATGCATTAAGCAAAGCAATCAAACAATGTACTAATATGATCAATTATTTATGCTTACATGTGGAAATAATAATAATAATAGTAAATAAAATAATAATAATAGAAAAAGGTAAATAAAGCATAAAATAGTCTCTAATAAATTAATTAAATAAAAAACAGCATATAAAATATGTACATCAGCAAATAACAAAAATATAGATCAAGAAAAAGGATCCTTAATATGTGCAGCAATTTTTCCCACTCACATCACCTCATTTTATATTTTTTTCTACAATTAACTATGCCAAAAAACACATAGACATACCTTTTTTTTTTGTAATGGAAACAAAAACAACATGGCGTCACACACAGCTAGTCCACAGTAAACAGGATCTCGAGCTCCACTAAAGAACAAAGAAAGAAATAATACACACTCATATTAATGGCAAAGAACGGCTGTTTCCACTCCGTTAACGTTACGTTGTTGACTAACGCAGTAACGTTAGCGACCTGGGCCTAAACAACACTGACAATAAAGTAATACGCTTTCGTTTCAAGCAGTTGGAAATATGTGGAATATCGTAGCATGTAACCTACACACATTCACAGCGTCTAACAAAAGATGGCCTAAGTTAACTGTATTGAACTTTTTACTCACCGGCTTCACGCGGGAAACTTTCACATTCTGGAGTCGGGGTCCCCCGGAACACAAAACACAGATAAAAGACAATTTTACAATAGCACGGCGAAAAAATGACCGTCGTTGTGTGGGTTTTTTGACGAATAACACTCTTTTCCACTTTTCTTCGCTCGGGCCTCACCTACCGCGTGCAGCCATTTTGAATTTTCTGTATACGTGACGTCATACGCACGTCCCCAGGCAAAGCATTCTGGGAGGCGGCGCTGGAAATAAAATAGCCTTTTTTTACAGAATATAAAGTTTTACTGCTAGTCCTAATATCAAACAACGTCATTACAATCATACATAAATGATGATGGAAACACAAAGGCTGATCTTTACTGCGAATGTAGCAATAAATCAATAAACCTATACTTACGTTCGTGTTCCAGCAAAGAAAGTCCAGAGATCTTGGCTCATGCGCGTACACGCTAGTAGGCGCGTCCACGTCTGCGGGTGCAGACATTGGTCGGCTCAGCGCGCGTAGGCGGAGCCTATAACTCTAGGCGGCTCGCGCCGGTTTGGTTTGTCGCGTCCGCGTATGCGAATCAGACACGAGTCCGCTCAGGATCAGCTGTCTGACCGTACAATTTTCAGAGGCGGAGCTGTATCCTCTAGGCGGAGCCAAAACGAATGTGACAGTAACGCGGGTTGGGCGACTTGAAGGCGGATCCGTATAGCAGTCTTCTGCTGTGTGGGTGGCTACGTCACAAGCATACGTCATCATCCAAAGCCTTTTCAACCGGAAGTTTAGCGGGAAATTTAAAATTGCACTTTATAAGTTAACCCGGCCGTATTGGCATGTGTTGCAATGTTAAGATTTCATCATTGATATATAAACTATCAGACTGCGTGGTCGGTAGTAGTGGGTTTCAGTAGGCCTTTAAAGGTTAGTACTATTAGTGGACCAGCAGCATGCACAATCATGTGTGCTTACGGACTGTATCCCTTGCAGACTGTATTGATATATATTGATATATAATGTAGGAACCAGAATATTAATAACAGAAAGAAACAACCCTTTTGTGTGAATGAGTGTGAATGAGTGTAAATGGGGGAGGGAGGTTTTTTGGGTTGGTGCACTAATTGTAAGTGTATCTTTTGTTTTTTATGTTGATTTAATAAAAATAAAAAAATTATAAAAATAATAAACCGATACCGATAATAAAAAAAAAACTTTACCGATAATTTCCGATATTACATTTTAAAGCATTTATCGGCCGATAATTTCGGCCTGCCGATATTATCGGACATCTCTAGTCTGAATCGATTCTATATCAAATCGTTACGTCCAAGAATCAAATAGTGTGGTGGCCAAAGATTCACAACCCTAGGGCATGTGCATGCGTTGAGCCTTTCAAATGGGAACTGCACTTTTTTGGGGTATTTTGCCTATCATTCACAATCCTTATGTAAACAAGAACACTCTTTTCTTTTCTTTTTTTCATTGTAACTGTAAGTCATTAAATACGGACAGCCTAAATACTGGTGAAAGTTAATTATAGATTTTAAACCATGTCTCTCACTTGTGTAGTAGAAGGGTGTGGCCATAAACCGAAAAGTTGGTCAACTTGACATTCAATTTACACCCAGAGATGGCGATAAAGATACGATAAAACGCTCGTTTGTGGCCACCCTTTGTTTTTCCTCCAGGTGGATTATGATTAATTCTTCATCTAAACCTGGTGATACAAACATCTCATCAGTCGGCGTCCCAGTGGGAGCAGACATTGTGCAGTAACTGATTGTTTAATTATTTTCGTAGTTTGTATTTTTTGTTTAGCACTTAGCAATACTGCTGCATGATGCGTAGCGTTTCGCTCAAGCTGGATCTAAATAGCGTTGTCTGCACTCCCTCAGCTCATTTGCTCCTTGTATTTTTCATTCTCTGGCGCCGTGTTTGTTAAGGTAATTTTTTTAATCATTATTTTCAAGATGACATAGCAAACATGCGCAGTATGGTGATTTTACCCCAAACATAAAGACAGTATCTGAATGGGTGTTTACATGGACGCTGTTTGAAATAGGATATGGCAATACATTTTTTCCATAAGGACCGTCAGGGGCGCTGAAAAAGGGGAGTAAAGGAGACGGATTCTAGGGACCCATGATGGAGGGGGGCCCAGAGAGGCCCCTAATGATGATGATATTATAATACAGGGGGCCCTGTAAAGATTATTTTCATGGGGCCCAAAATCCCTAGCGGCGCCCCTGAGGACCGTATCGGATTAGAACCTTCATATTGACGTGTTTCAATGTTTTTGCATTTTTCTGACTGGGCATTTATTACGATTATTTGTGTACATGTAAACATGTCTAGTAATGCACTTAATCCTGCATTACATTAAGTGCATCTGCACAATCTAAGTCAAATATGAACTCTGTATCAAATATACTACTGTCTACTTTGACTCTTCTGTTGATAAATTAGGTAACTATAATGTTATTATGGTTACCTAAAGCTACTTACAGTTACTTAAAGCAACTGTCAGTATATTGCAATGTTTTTACCACTACCTACCACAAAATTAAAATATTCCTGAATTAATAAACTGTCAAAGGATTATTTTCCAAATCAGGTTAATCACAGGATTGCTGTGGCATAATTTTGATTAATCAAATACATTTTTAATATATTTTAACGATGTTTCATTTTGCATGAGCATGGTAGGCGGGCATGACACAAGATGGCATAACACACAAGGCTCTAGGCAGCAGACATAACATTCTCACAGTCCGTCACAATGTATATATACACTGTTGAAAGAGAAAGTGTTTTTAACCATTTTTTGGTGTGTCAGCTGGAAGACGATGAGGGATTCAAGGAGTTTGTGTCAGTGCATCAGAATCGCAGCCAAGCCCCGACGTGGGCAAACGACACAGTGGAGAAGCAGCAGCCAGTCGACCCCGACAGTGGCAAGGCAAAAAGCAAGAAGAAGCCGGCTGCAGATGATTACCTCAACTTTGACTCTGATGAGTCAGAAGATGAGAAGGAAGAAGAGGAAGACAGTGAAGATGAAGGTAAGAAGTTGTGGGGACCTTGATAGATGATAGATGTATCCTTTCTCATTAGTCGCTTTGAAGTCTGCTTGAACAAAATCTAATATCAATCTATTACAGAGATGTCAAAACTTTTTGACTCTGGGAGGCCACATTGGGCTAAAAAAAAGATTGGCTGGGCTATCTATCTGAATAAAGAATGTACAATTTACAATACAGGTATATGGAAATAATCAGATACATTTCAGTATCTGAATAAAGAATGTACAATTTACAATATATGGAAATAATCCGATACATTTCAGTTTGCTAAATTATTAGTTTAATTAATTGAAGCAAGCTATTGTTCATACCAAAGACTATAAAAATGGGACCCATTACCTCCCTGCTTGGCACTCAGCATCAAGGGTTGGAATTGGGGGTTAAATCACCAAAATGATTCCCGGGCACGGCCACCGCTGCTGCCCACTGCTCCTCTCACCTCCCAGGGTGTGATCAAGGGTGATGGGTCAAATGCAGAGAATAATTTCACCACACCTATTGTGTGTGTGACAATCACTGGTACTTTAACTTTAACTTTTAACTAAGTCTGACTAACCCATAACTTTTACCGGTAACTGTTATTTCCAACTCCCCCCGCCACATCAGATCGTGACGACACTACATATGAAGTATAAACAATAAACAGTGATGGGCAGTAACAAGCTACATGTAGTTAAGCTATCGTAGTTTAACTACATTTTCTAGTAGCTTGGCAGTAGTTTAGCTACTTTTTTAACGAGTAGCTTTTCCTGTAGCTTAGCTATTTGTAGCTTACATCCTGTTTGTTTTCATATATGAGTTTTTGAGACTTTTATGTGTGTCCTGTCATGATCGATGTCTCCAGCAATTTTCGTGAAGATACATGAATCTGATGGCAGGGGCAAATTTTAAAAAAATTTCAAGGGGGCACTAGAGCACGCGTTACCAACGTTTTTGAAACCAAGAGCTACTTCTTGGGTGCTGATTAATGCGAAGGGCTACCAGTTTGATACACACTTAAATAAATTGCCAGAAATAGCCAATTTGCTCAATTTACCTTTAACTCTATGTTATCATTAACAATTAATGATATTTATCTTTGTGGAAACACTGATCATCTTAATGATTTCTCACAATAAATACATATAGAAACAGATATATATCAATATGCAACACTTTATTTTTATATTTTCTCTAAGTGCACATTTTTCAAATTGAACATTTTCAAATGATCACTTCTAAGACAGTCTTGTGAAATCACAATATCCCATTTTAACTAGCTAGCCACTAACATTTTTTAACAAATCATGAATTACTTTGCACCATGTTTGTACAAATAACAACTCATGTAAAATACAAAAGTCAACTCTCAAATTTTTAAATAAATCATGTCACACTTTGAACTGGACACCAAATCTGTTATCTGTTTCTTTGTCAGTTAGTGGGAAGCCTGGCATTGCATGCTGTTAACTAGTGTGTTGTACTCTGGTGTGTAACTTGACACTGCAACTCTAAGTGAGTCTTGCAGACTTGCATCAGTGAGGCGTGTTCTGTGTTTGTTCTTGATGAAGTTCATGTCAGAAAAGGATGATTCACAAAGATAAGATTTTTCCTCATTGTTTGCGGAACCTTCTTAATCTTTTGGACATATTTTCACAGCAATCTGGCCTTAAGCTTATGATAAATGTAAAATGTTAAGGATTGGAAATCTAAAGGGAACGTCCTTTCGAATGGAATGCAAAGTGCCTGTTTTGTGGACAGATGGACCAGTTAACATACTTGGTGTTGTTGTCCCAGATAATCTAGAAGATTTAGGCTCAGTAAATTATGATAATCGACTAAGAAAGCTGGACAAAATTATGCAATTATGGAAAGGGAAATCCTTAACCTTGTATGGTAAAATATCTATTGTCAACTCGTTAATTATTCCTCAATTTATTTAATTGTTTTTGTCATTACCAGCTCCATCGCAAAACTTTTTTAAGATTTATGAGTGGAGGGTCTTCGATTTTGTCTGGGACGGCAAACCAGAAAATATTAAAAGAAAGGTTTTGTACAATGAGTATGAATATGGGGGCCTGAAACTTCTCAACCTTGAAGCTATGTGTCTGTCTTTAAAAGCATAAATTGTTCCAAAGATGTATTTAAACACTGCATGGTACACAAGTGTCCTGTTGGACAAAAAACATGTACTGTATCAAAAGAAATTGTATCCTTTTTTACAAGTGATCCCCTCCCAATTTTCTTATGTAGAGAGTCTGCTGGGAAACATGGCGGGGTTCAAAAAGGAAACAATCCACTCATGGTGGTGTTTTCAATTTTATGTGCCAGAAAAAAGAGATGATATTTTGCAGCAGATAATATGGATGAACTCTAATATTGTAATAGATGGAAAGCCTTTCTTTTGGAAAAATATGTTTGAAAGAGGAATCATTTTGTCAATGATATTATCAATGAGAATGGTAAAATTATGAATTATGATGAATTTAGAACTATGTATGGTGATGCTTGCTCAAGCTTTTCATTTAATCAACTAACTGGAGTAATTGGGAAAAGATGGAAACAAATAATTAATTATGGAACTACTAAATTATTAGTTTGTAAACCTCTAATAAGAAATTCTAGTTGGCAAAAAGGAACTAAAATAAATAGGAAAATATATAATTTTTATTTAATAAAGAAATCTTTGAAGGCTTCCCCATACAACACATATGGAAAATGGGAGGACTTTTTTGACTGCCCGTTGCCATGGGATGCCATATTCAAACTAATGTATAAAACGACTATCGATGTGCAAAATCGTTATTTTCAAATTAAAATTATTTATAACTTCTTACCCACGGGGAAAATGTTAAAATTATGGAATATGACAGAGTCAGATGATTGCCGATTTTGTTGTCAGGAGTCTAAACCCACCCTGCATTTGTTTTGGTATTGTCATATTGTGTCTTCGTTTTGGGTGGAAGTTGAAAAAATGTGTTTAAGGATTGGTTTGTTTATGAAGCTTGATGTGGTTGCTGTTATTTTAGGAGAGTTCATTGACAATCATGATTTAGTCAATTTATTATAGTACTCGGTAAAAGGTTTATTTTTAAGGCCAAAAACAGATATTCACTTAGTATTACTTTCTTTAAAACATTTATTCAGTATTTTTTAACTTTAGAAAGTTACATGGTTGAAAACGATAATGATGCCAAAAAACATAAAAAAAAGATGGGAAGTCCTCAAAGGCTTATTTTGAAAGTATAATTATGTTTATAGATTATATGATATCTGTTGTTGTGTTCCCTAATTTGAGTGACCTGGACATAATCTGGACTGTACATAAATGCTTATTTAGAAAATGTAATTTTGTTTATAAATTATATGCAATCTGTTGTGTTCCCTAATTTTTCTCTGTGTACATGAATGAAGGTGTGTGTGTCTCTGAGTCCGACTTGGACATTATCTGGACTGGACCTGGTTTTAAAAACCCTTTAAACAAATCTAATTTCATTGACAACCTGGTCTGGTGAAGATAAGGTCCTTTTTTTAAAAATAAAATAAAATAAGATAAATAAATAAAAAACATTTTCTTGGATAAAGAAGAAAGTAAAACAATATAAAAATGATTACATAAAAAATAGTAATTAATGAAAATGTTAGTGGACCAGCAGCACATACAATCATGTGTGCTTCAGGGACTGTGTCCCTTGCAGATGTGTTGTCTATGTTGTGGGAACCAGAATATTGGTAGCAGAAAGAAATAACCCCTAAAGTGGGTGTGGATGAGTTTGAATAGGGGCGGGGGGGGTTGGGTTGATGCACTGATTGAAAGTGTATCTTGCGTTTTTTCTATGTTGGTTTAAATAAAAATAAAAAAATAAAAAAATAAAATAAAAATAAATAAATACATTTTAAAAAGATATGATTTTTAGAACAGGCCAGCGGGCGACTCATCTGGTCCTTACGGGCGACCTGGTGCCCGTGGACACCGCGTTGGTGACCCCTGCACTAGAGAATCAATTTTGATATGTCATCTTCGGTAACGACAAAATATCCAATTTATCTCCGGACTAGACGCGCTTGCAAAAATTGCTGAGTTTTGTAAACATTAAAAGCCTTAGAAATGATCGAAGTGGGTGAAAAATAATGCATGGGGTAATTACAACAGGGCATACGCAGCCCTGGGATACCGCCCTCCAAAATAGTCTCTCTATTTTTGATGAAATAACATTAGAGGAATTATTACAGCGTGTAAGTGGGATAAAACAAACAACATGTTTACTTGACCCACTTCCTGGGAAACTTATCAAGGAACTGTTTGTATTATTAGGTCCATCAGTGGTAAATATTATAAACTTATCACTTTCCTCCGGCACTGTTCCCCTAGCATTCAAAAAAGCGGTTATTCATCCTCTACTCAAAAGACCTAACCTCGATCCTGACCTCATGGTAAACTACCGACCGGTCTCCCACCTTCCATTTATTTTGAAAATTCTCGAAAAAATTGTTGCACAGCAGCTAAATGAACACTTAGTGACTAACAATCTCTGTGAACCTTTTCAATCCGGTTTCAGGGCAAATCACTCTACGGAGACAGCCCTCGCAAAAATGACTAATGATATATTGCTAACGATGGACTCTGATGCGCCATCTATGTTGCTGCTTCTTGATCTTAGCGCCGCTTTCGATACCGTCGATCATAATATTTTATTAGAGCGTATCAAAACACGTGTTGGTATGTCAGACTTAGCCTTGTCTTGGTTTAACTCTTATCTTACTGACAGGATGCAGTGCGTCTCCCGTAACAATGTGACCTCGGACTATGTCAAGGTAACGTGCGGAGTTCCCCAGGGTTCAGTTCTTGGCCCTGCACTCTTTAGTATTTACATGCTGCCGCTGGGTGACATCATAGGCAAATACGGTGTTAGCTTTCACTGTTATGCTGATGACACTCAACTCTACATGCCCCTAAAGCTGACCAACACGCCGGACTGTAGTCAGCTGGAGGCGTGTCTTAATAAAATAAAACTATGGATGTCCGCTAACTTTTTGCAACTCAACGCTAAGAAAACAGAAATGCTGATTATCGGTCCTGCTAGACACCAACATCTATTTAATAATACCACCTTAACATTTGACAACCAAACAATTAAACAAGGCGACTCGGTAAAGAATCTGGGTATTATCTTCGACCCAACTCTCTCGTTTGAGTCACACATTAAGAGTGTTACTAAAACGGCCTTCTTTCATCTCCGTAATATCGCCAAAATTCGTTCCATCTTGTCCACTGGCGACGCTGAGATCATTATTCATGCGTTCGTTACGTCTCGTCTTGATTACTGTAACGTTTTATTTTCGGGTCTCCCTATGTCTAGCATTAAAAGATTACAGTTGGTACAAAATGCGGCTGCTAGACTTTTGACAAAAACAAGAAAGTTTGATCATATTACGCCTATACTGGCTCACCTGCACTGGCTTCCTGTGCACTTAAGATGCGACTTTAAGGTTTTACTACTTACGTATAAAATACTACACGGTTTAGCTCCAGCCTATCTTGCTGACTGTATTGTACCATATGTCCCGACAAGAAATCTGCGTTCAAAGAACTCCGGCTTACTACCCAGATTCCGAACTAACAAAGGTCTTAACTCATTCTCTTTCTATGCCACATCAATGTGGAATGCGCTCCCAACAGGTATAAAAGAAAGGGCATCTCTATCCTCCTTCAAAACCGCACTAAAAGTTCACCTCCAGGCTTGCTAACAATCAAATGTAAACAATCAAATGCAGATACTTTTTCTTATGCCTTCTGATCTCTCTCTCTCTCTCTCTCTCTCTCTCTCTCTCTCTCTCTCTCTCTCTCTCTCTCTCTCTCTCGCTCTCTTCCTCTCTCTCTCTCTATATGTCCACTACTTGCTGTCCATATCCTACCTCCCACCCCCTCCACACCCCTGATTGTAAATAATGTAAATAATTCAATGTGATTATCTAGTGTGATGACTGTATTATGATGATAGTATATATGATAGTATATATCTGTATCATGAATCAATTTAAGTGTACCCCGACTTAAACAAGTTGAAAAACTTATTCGGGTGTTACCATTTAGTGGTCAATTGTACGGAATATGTACTTTACTGTGCAACCTACTAATAAAAGTCTCAATCAATCAATCAATAGTGATTCCCAGAGCCAAAAAAAAGTCTGCGGGCTATAGAGCGTTTGCTATTCGGGCTCCAGTACTATGGAATGCCCTCCCGGTAACAGTTAGAGATGCTACCTCAGTGGAAGCATTTAAGTCCCATCTTAAAACTCATTTGTATACTCTAGCCTTTAAATAGGCTTTAATTAGGCCGGGCCTAATTAAGATGAATGTTATAATCAATAATGTAAAAAGCACAACACTTGCAGTGTAAACACTTTGTAGGGCGCAACATAACACATTCAGCTTCACGGAAAAAGCTACTTCCTAGTTAAACAACATACCATAGATAGCCTGTACACTACTGCCATTTAATGTCTTGGAAGTGAAACTGCATTGCAAATGAGACTCAAACTTCATAAGAAAACTAGATATGACTACTAGTCAGCACAGTTAACGTAATTAGCTCATTTTTAAATGTTGCGTTAAAAAAAACTATCATCAAACAATTAACATTCATCAACACATACAAAAGTACCAAAAATTGGTACCGTTGAGTTCAAAGGTACCGGGGAATTGATACCGGTATCGGTTCAAATGCAAACGGTACCCATTCATACTCTTACTTGCACCTCACCTGCCGTCTCTGCATCCTGGGGTAACACATACTGAAAACAGTACAAAATAGACTGTCAGGAACAAAATAATATTTGATTTCATAGGACAAATACTAGAATTTAGGTAAACGGCAGGGAAGGCTTTGCAGGCCCTGATAGCCTAACATTGTTTCAATATATAGTAAAAAAAACACCACATTAAAGGGCTGGTCTTAGTTTGGAAATGTTAGTCATCCACACTAAAATTAGCTTGTTTCACCGTAATACTTTGTTGAAATGATTTACTACAAATTAAAGTCGCAACCTTTGTTCTTGACATGTGAATCAAGGTAATTTACTCAATTCTTCATACTGTACGTCCTGTAGCTGTAACACAAATGCATAAAACGTACTGGCCTGCTTTGACACCAAAAAGAAAATACATTTTTGTCACTATTTTGTAAGCTGTATAATTACATTTGTAGACTTCATGAATTACTCCAGTTAGTTTTTTATGGGAAAAGTTCTTGCAATATCGACATTTTACGGCCCCATGTGTGAAATTGTTTCAAAGTGGAAATGTGTCGATTCTTCACAGGCCACGGTCATATTGTTATGACTCAAGAACAGTGTTTTGCTGCAGTATAAAACCGTTTTCTCATCAGATTTGGTTTTCTTTTCGAGAGCGAGCTTAAGAAGGACGCTGTGTGGGGAACAGACAAAATGCCGAAAGATAATAGGGACGATAATGAATATACGCCTATGTTGATTAAACAGCCGGAAGAAACAAGACGGGGTATAAAGGTATGTTGTGTTAAGTTGTTTTGCAGTGGGGTGAAATTACATTTTTTCTTCTTTGTGCTTGCCTGTCTTTCCTGGAGTTTCCAAACAAATCCCTTCTTCTGGCAACCTTTGCTGCTTGTATAGGAGGAAGCTTCCAGTATGGATATAACGTCTCCGTCATTAATGCACCCACTAAGGTAATAATGCTCTATTTTTGGGACATTTTCTCATTTTGATCAATGTGGTATATCTATATTTTCCATGTTTGTAGCATGTGCAAGATTTCATCAACCAAACGTGGATAGTGCGTTATCAGACCGGAATTGCAGAGGACGCTCTCACCTTATTGTGGTCCATCATTGTGTCAATATTTACCCTTGGAGGACTAATAGGAGTGACAGTTGGAGGAACATTGTCAATAAAGCTGGGGAGGTATGGATTTAATTTTTTTAATGAATCACATGAATTATGATTCAAGACAAGAGCAATGTGAACAATCCGGCAGCTACTTTTTTACGCCGTATTTTGGTTACCTCATTTCTTTAGAAATGTTTTTGCCCTTTCAGTAAATTCAGTAATTTCAGTTTTAGTTTGCGTTTTTTCCAATAAGAGTTTTTTAATGTTACATTTAAAAATGTCAATGTCCAATGATTTCACATGTTTATGATACACTTGCACTTGTTATTTCACAATATCCCATAGCCTAAAAGGACATATCAGTAGGCCTGCAGCTATCGATTATGTCAATCGGATAAAACATACTTCATAGCTGCAAAGCTTGTTTTAGGGAAAATTGTTGAAATAAACATCAATTTTTCTGCATGCCAAGACCTTCTTTCTTTTTTTATAATAAATGCAAATCATCATTATTGAAATTTCACTTTTAACATGTGTGTATTAAGGAAAAAATATATTTTAAAAATCTTCGCTGTTCGCTGCCACACAGATCACAACCCCCCCACAAAACCGCTGTCATGTGCGGAAACTATGTTCACGCATTTTAATATTTCACGCATTCCCTGCACTCCATGCGGTACGAATTGTGTCAATATTAATTAGTTACACTCATTAAACAGTTAATCAAGAATATAAATCAAAGCTTTTTTCTAGTCTAATTAATAGTAACCTAATAATTAGTAATTATTTGATTAATCGTTGCAGCCTTACATAAAAGTCCTTAATTTTTCAAAAGGCGTAAAAACATTTGGGATTTTTTTCTTTCTTTCTTTGCTCAGATCTTTTAATCAATTTCATCCCTAAACAAAAATACCAAACATGTAATTAAAAAAAAAAAAAGTTGACTAATGCTCACAAATGATTATTTAATTTGTATCACTTTTTTAGTTGGATTAATCATGATTAATCACAAGTTATCACTCGCTTGCATGGTTTAAATCAACTTTAAAAAGGCCCTGATGTTTGGACACAAGTACAAGTTTATTGTCAGAATGTCATCCAGTGACATTTAAAAAATGTTTTACTCGTCATTCGTTTGCTCAAAACTTGGTAGCAGTTTAATAAAAGTATTATATAATATAAAGTCCCGTCCGTCTGGATGTATTTTTGAAGTGAAATTTGGAAGCAAACACACCAGGTAACCATCCGCAACTAAGGTAAAGGACATATGCTGTCAAAATAAACTTGCTTGATTAAAGGCCTACTGAAATGCGATTTTCTTATTTAAACGGGGATAGCAGGTCCATTCTATGTGTCATACTTGATCATTTTGCGATATTGCCATATTTTTGCTGAAAGGATTTAGTAGAGAACATCGACGATAAAGTTCGCAACTTTTGGTCGCTGATAAAAAAAGCCTTGCCTGTACCGGAAGTAGCAGACGATACGCGCGTGACGTCACCGGTTGTGGAGCTCCTCACATCTGCACATTGTTTACAATCATGGCCACCAGCAGCGAGAGCGATTCGGACCGAGAAAGCAACGATTTCCCCATTAATTTGAGCGAGGATGAAAGATTTGTGGATGAGGAAAGTGAGAGTGAACGATTAGAGGGCAGTGGGAGCGATTCAGATAGGGAAGATGCTGTGAGAGGCGGGTGGGACCTGATATTCAGCTGGGAATGACTAAAACAGTAAATAAACACAAGACATATATATACTCTATTAGCCACAACACAACCAGGCTTATATTTAATATGCCACAAATTAATCCCTCATAACAAACACCTCCCCCCTCCCGTCCATATAACCCGCCAATACAACTCAAACACCTGCACAACGCACTCAATCCCACAGCCCAAAGTACCGTTCACCTCCCCAAAGTTCATACAGCACATATATTTCCCCAAAGTCCCCAAAGTTACGTACGTGACATGCACATAGCACCACGCACGTACGGGCAAGCGATCAAATGTTTGGAAGCTGCAGCTGCATACTCACGGTACCCCGTCTGCGTATCCAACTCAAAGTCCTCCTGGTAAGAGTCTCTGTTGTCCCAGTTCTCCACAGGCCAATGGTGAAGCTTGACTGTCATCTTTCGGGAATGTAAACAATGAAACACCAGCTGTGTTATCCGGCACAACAGTCAGGGGGTGCATTCTACGGCGGGGGTGCATTCTACGGCGGGGGTGCGTTATCCGGCACAACACCTGCCGCAATACACCGCTTCCCACCTACAGCTTTCTTCTTTGCTGTCTCCATTGTTCATTGAACAAATTGCAAAAGATTCACCAACACAGATGCCCAGAATACTGTGGAATTTTGCGATGAAAACAGACGACTTAATAGCTGGCCACAATGCTGTCCCAAAATGTCCTCTACAATCCGTGACGTCACGCGCAGGCGTCATCATACCGAAACGTTTTCAGCAGGATATTTCGGCGCAAAATTTAAAATTGCACTTTAGTAATCTAACCCGGAAATATTGGCATGTGTTGCAATGTTAAGATTTCATCATTGATATATAAACTATCAGACTGCGTGGTCGGTAGTAGTGGGTTTCAGTAGGCCTTTAATCTGCGGTGATAAATTATTCATGCGATAATTTTTTTTGTGATTAATCACATGAGTTAAGGAGTTGTTTTTGGCAGCCCTGATTTTAACCCATTGTAGGCCTTTTGTTCAAATGATGCCACAGTCGTCAATTAGTCTACATTTGCGTAATATTAGTTAATTTAGTCATTTTAACCTGTAAAAAAAAAACAAGCTTGAAATAATTTATATATTTTTTTTAGGACTGAAGTCTATTAACAAATTTGAGGCAACATTTTATTTTTAATACAAAATATTTTCAAGGACTTTTATGTCCTGTTTGGCTTTGAATATAATGAAATTTGAAAGTCTCCAGAGCAGGGGTGCCCATAACATCAGTCGCGAGCTACCGGTCAATCGCGGAGGCTGTGTCAGTCGATCGCCAGCCAGGCATTAAAAAAATACACCTAAAAATTTGCGATCTTCACCAATACGTCACTTTCGTCACAGATGACGCTGGTTGCTGTGAGCTCATTATTAAGAATAAATGACCGACAGGAAGGCGAGAAAAACTTTTTATTTCAACAGACACTTGCGCCGTACCTGCTGTCAAAACTCTAAAGATCGACTGCACAGTTCCTGTCTTCACAATAAAAGCGCTGCTTCATCCTGCCTGCGCTAACAAAATAATAGTCTCAGAAAGCTGGCGTGCACAAGCTAGCAAGCTACGGAATTTGGCGTCAATGTATTTATTGTAAAGTGTATAAAAATGAATATGGAAGCTGGACAAATAAGATGTCAAAAAACAACCACTTTTATATGGTATTGGACAGAAAGGAGGACTTTTTTTCTCCTCCATTTGAAAATGCGGACGTTATCAGCACTACTGTCTGATTCCAATCAATGCATGTCATCAGAATCAGGTAATACACCAACTTATATTTTTGTCTTCATGAAAGAAAGGAATCTATATGTTAAACATGCTTGTATTATCATTAAACACCGTTAACTTGTTAACCAAAATAAATTAATAAATTAATATAAACTATATATATAAATGAGGTAGATCCCCTCGACTTGGTTACTTGAAAATTAGCTCGACTGTAGAAAAAGTTTGGCCACCCCTGTTCCAAAGAGTTCACAGAAGACAACTTCAGACAACCGCAAACCACACACTTTGTTCAATGGATAAACTGAGTTGACAACTTTCTCATTAGATGTGTGGTGTACCTAATGTTGTGGCTTCAGTGTCATGTCATATAAGGTCATACGTCTATGTTGCTGCAGGAAAGGGACGTTGTTGACTAACAACATTCTGGCAATAACTGCTGCACTGATGATGGGTCTGAGCTATGGAACAGGATCGTTTGAACTCATCATCCTCGGCCGTCTTATTATTGGAGTAAATGCAGGTGACAAATAATGAAATATGCTTAGAATGTTCAACAAATATTTGCTTACCATATGTGACCATATGTTACTTACATATACGTAGGCATTGGCCTTTGTGTTCAACCTTTGTACTTGACCGAAATCGCTCCGACTGCCATCCGTGGCCTCTTGGGAATGGGGACCTATGTTTTTCTCACTGGGGGGATCCTGACTGGACAAGTGATGGGGCTCAAGTAAACATATTTTATTGTTATGACTGGCGTAACATGTCAATATTTGGAAGTGTGTGTATAGTACGAGACAAGCTGTGTGGTTCAACAGAGAGCTGCTGGGTAGAGAAGAGTATTGGCCCATTCTGCTGTCCACCACGGCTATCCCAGCGATCATGCAGCTCCTGACCCTCCCCTGGTTCCCGGAGAGTCCTGGCTTTGTCCTCATTGACAGAGGAGATGATGAGGGATGCAAAAAAGGTAAAAGGACTGTCTGATTCTGTTCAGTGAACATGATTTTAGCAGAAATCGCCACAGGCAGAAACATATGCTTTCATCACCAGAAGATCAAGCATGTGATCATATTTGATGCAGTCAACCTTTTTGTTTTATCACAAAAAAAGGACCTCGTGCCTTTCCGGATATGTGAGGACATCAGTCAACACATTGTCTCTTCTCCCACGCAGCCAGAAAGCAACTCCACGGTGCTGCAAATTGTGAAAAAGAAATTGAGAACGAGACGAACAACCTGGTTGGAATCACGGCCAAAAAGCCGTGGGAACTGTTTGCGGACCGCGACATGCGCTGGCAGCTTATCACCATCATGCTTCTCAATGCAGCTGAGCAGCTCAATGGAATCAACGCCGTATGTGACCACTGTAAACTCATTGGCAGACTTTGGTAGCAAACACAGAACACTGGGGTCCAAACTTGTATTTTACATAACTGAGGCATTCCTCAAGGCACCTCTCTAAGTACTCTCCTTTTTGGTAATTACAATGTGATTTATGTAACTAAGGTGTTGCTGTATCTTGTTTACTTCAGATGCAGTCAGCAGTTATTTGTTCAACGTCTTTAGTTATACGAGTGGTGTTCCTCAAGGTTCCATTTTAGATCCTCTCTTTTTCACCATTTGTGCTATTCAACTGGTGGCCCGCAAGTTCAGTTCAAAAAAACTTGTGAGACACTCATATTTTTGCAGCAGATTCTTAAAAACACTTGAGTGCTGTCATAGAGATGATCTTTGACTAGCTTTTTTACAGAAATATCTCCTGTAACTCTGACAAGTAGACCAAAATCAAATGTCTACCATAGAGGATGCTGTTTCTCAAAAATATACAAAAATGGAAAGATCCTTTGCCTACTGGATAAAATGGCCCCCAAAACAATTTAGTTTAATACCCCTGCTATAAATGTCTTCTTCATACTGCAAATCGTTCAATTAATGAACAATTAATTTTGAATCTATTCTCTTCTGTTTTTTCCACAGATCTATTTTTACACAGATTATGTGTTCAGACAAGCAGGAATTCCTAATGACAAAATACCATATGCAACCATGGGCACTGGTGCCTGTGAATGCCTCACTGTTTTGGCACGTGTGAGTATTTTACATTTCATTTGCCCCAAAGACTATTGGGCATGTGATGTTTTATACTGTAGTAGTGCAGAAAAGGGATAAAGCAACATTACAATAAGTTGTACGTTTACCATAAAATAGAAATCATTTTTGAAGGTACACTCGCTTGTCGTCATTGCCAGACCTCAGATTACTTTCTTTAACGACCGTTTTTGTTTTTTTTTTTTAATATAAGGCTGGCTTAATTGTTTAATTTAGACACAACATATTAACTTGAAAGTATTTGAAACCATGACATTTGAACTCAATACACAGAAAATAATGCAAATTGGAGTATAAAGTATCAAAAATAAGCTAACTATTCCTAAAAGCAAACATCAGAACTATAAAGTCAGTCTTTAATTCAGGGGTGCCCACACTTTTCACTTTACACTTTTTAATTGACCAAGTCGAGAGGATTTACCTCATTCATATATATAATTTATATTTATTTATTTATGAAAAAGACGTTTTTGTTAACAAGTTAAAGGGTTTTAATGATACTACAAGCATGTTTAACACATATAGATTCCTTTCTTTCATGAAGACAAGAATATTAATATAAATTAAATTATAAATTAATATATCTTTATTGGAAAGTGAGGAAAATAAATTACAAATTAAATAATTTATTTCAGATTTGATTAACAATAACCAGGATTCTGTCTCTGACATCTCCACAATATGGGAAGCACTTAAGTGTTGTGTAAGAGGAGAACTTATTAGGATTGCAAGCTTTAAGAATAAAAAACAAACGTGCTGAAAAAAATTAATTATTGAATGGAATCAAACAATTGCAGGACACATTGTCCAAACAGTATAATCAGGAAACATGGATCAAACTTTGCAAACAAAGAATGGAATATGATAATATAATAAAGCAAAAGGTTGAATATAACATTAATAGGGCAAAATAAATGTTTCATGAATACGGCGAGCAAGCTTTGACACCTCTGTTCTACCCCGTAGAACAGAGGTGTCAAAGTCGTTTTCACTGAGGGCCACATCGCAGTTATGTTTGGCCCCAGAGGGCCACTTCTAACAGTGAATACTATTACTATTGTGGACGGCGTGGCGAAGTTGGGAGAGTGGCCATGCCAGCAACCTGAGGGTTCCTCCCCACCTTCTACCAACCTCATTACGTCCGTTGTGTCCTTGAGCAAGACACTTCACCCTTACTCCTGGTGGGCCGTGTTTAGGGCCTTGCATGGCAGCTTCCATCAGTGTGTGAATGGGTGAATGTGGAAATAGTGTCAAAGCGCTTTGAGTAACTTGAAGGTAGAAAGCTCTATACAAGTATAACCCATTTACCATTTACTATACAATTTTTTAATGCATTTTATTAATAGATTTTTTTAAAAGTTAAAAAAATATATATATGGTAAGTTGCAATAATTTCACCTCAAAATGTAGTGTATATTACTGTAAATGGAAAAACAGTACTGCTGTTTTTATGGTTAAAAAAATGCAGCACAGTTGCCAGAATTTTACTGTAAAATTTACATGTGTTTTTTTTATACTGTAAATTTTAAAAAAAAACTGCAATTTTACAGTAAAATCAACAACTGTAGATTTTTCGGTGTATTACTGTAAATGCCAAAACGGCACCACAGTTTATTACAGTAAAAAAGTACAGTTTTTTTATTTAAAGAAAAATGCTGTAAAAACCACAGTAAATTTCACAATTTTACCATGAAATCTATTGCTACTTTTACATTGCACAATTTGATGGATAACTTGCTTTGAAATCATTATTATTAGTATTTATTTATATATTTTTTTTTAAATAAAACATTTTTTTGCATAATCAGACAAAATTTAAGTTAACATAATTTGCGATTACATGAAGCACATATATATTTTTCTCCCAAAATAGAAAGAAAGAATACATTTAGTAAGAAAAGTTACAGTACTTTATTGATACTTTAATGAAGTGGCGGGCCACGTCTGGTCCCCGGGCCCTGAGTTTGACACCTGTGCTGTAGAAGCAGTAAGTACACTGGAACACGTGTACAGAGCGAATGGAGGTGAAGAGAAGTTTGTGAGCGGAATGAGAAGAAAAAACAGTCGTCGTCAGTGGCATATGTAAAGAATGTAACTCACACAGTGCTTTGTAGAGATAGATAAATAATTGTACAGATAAATATATGAATATCATCAATATTATGAATATTATCATGTTGTCAGTAGTTAAATTCAAGGGGTCAAGGGAATTTATGTCCCCAGGTGGGGTCATGACAAAAAATAACTGAGAAGCCACCGTAGTGCAGCACGCATCTTGCTTTTTATTTTCTTACTGTGTAAAAACAAGTTAAGCACTGTTAAAAGTAAAATAGTAAGAACGTGTATGGTAAGCAGTCTTCTTTTAGGGGCGGTATAGCTCGGTTGGTAGTGTGGCCGTGCCAGCAACTTGAGGGTTCCAGGTTCGATCCCAGCTTCTGCCATCCTAGTCACTGCCGTTGTGTCCTTGGGCAAGACACTTTACCCGCCTGCCCCCCGTGTCACCCACATTGGTTTAAATGTAACTTAGGTATTGTGTTTCACTATGTAAAGCGCTTTGAGTCACTAGAGAAAAGCGCTATATAAATATATAATACACTTCACTTTTAGGCTAGTAGTAATTAAAAAATTAACAAGCACCTGCCCAAAATACATCTTTCGATGCTCGCTGACATGAGCTCTTGTGCAATGTGCTGATGTCACTGAGCTGTTAAGCGTTACGGTGGTTTAACCCTGGTTTTGTGTGACTCACCGGCACACCATAAATGCAGAACACTTGCTGTGCGTAGGGCCCATGATCCATGGGGGTCCCCTTTTTCATGACAAAGCGCATGGAAAATGTCAATCAATGAATGGCAGGGTGGTTCATATTCATTTTTACCGCAAACTTATTCCCACTCGCTTCCTGCTCTGCCAGATGAAACAGGGTTCAAAACCTGATCCGGATTGACGTAATTATCTTTAGAGGTGGGAATTTTTGGACACTTAACGATTCAATTCCAAATTTTAGGGTGACGGCTCGATTCAAAATCGATTTTCGATTCAACATGACCCCCGTAATATATACAGTACAGGCCAAAAGTTTGGACACACCTTCTCATTCAATGTGTTTTCTTTATTTTCATGACTATTTACATTGTAGATTGTCACTGAAGGCATCAAAACTATGAATGAACACATATAGAGTTATGTACTTAACAAAAAAAGGTGAAATAACTGAAAACATGTTTTATATTCTAGTTTCTTCAAAATAGCCACCCTTTGCTCTGATTATTGTTTTGCACACTCTTGGCATTCTCTCGATGAGCTTCAAGAAGGTTTTCACTTCACAGATGTCATAGTGCTGATGCCTTCAGTGACAATCTACAATGTAAATAGTCATGAAAATAAAGAAAATGCATTGAAATGAAAAGGTTTGTCCAAACTTTTGGCCTGTACTGTATATTTGCTTGTACATAAATTATAGTAAAACCTTTTCAAAACAGGTTATAGGTTACAAAAGCTACCGTATTTTTCGGACTATAAGTCGCAGTTTTTTTCAAAGTTTGGCCGGGGGTGCGACTTACATTCAGGAGCGACTTATGTGTGAAATTATTAACACATTAACGTAAAATATCAAATAATATTATTTAGCTCATTCACGTAAGAGACTAGACCAGGGGTCACCAACGCGGTGCCCGCGGGCACCAGGTAGCCCGTAAGGACCAGATGAGTAGCCCGCCGGCCTGTTCTAAAAATAGCTCAAATAGCAGCACTTACCAGTGAGCTGCCTCTATTTTTTAAATTGTATTTATTTACAAGCAAGCTGGTCTCGCTTTGCCCGACATTTTTAATTCTAAGAGAGACAAAACTCAAATAGAATTTGAAAATCCAAGAAAATATTTTAAAGACTTGGTCTTCACTTGTTTAAATAAATTCATTATTTTTTTTTACTTTGCCTCTTATAACTTTCAGAAAGACAATTTTAGAGAAAAAATACAACCTTAAAAAGGATTTTAGGATTTTTAAACACATATACCTTTTTACCTTTTAAATTCCTTCCTCTTCTTTCCTGACAATTTAAATCAATGTTCAAGTAAAATTTTTTATTTTTATTGTAAAGAATAATAAATACATTTTAATTTAATTCTTCATTTTAGCTTCTGTTTTTTCGACGAAGAATATTTGTGAAATATTTCTTCAAACTTATTATGATTAAAATTCCAAAAAAATTATTCTGGCAAATCTAGAAAATCTGTAGAATCAAATTTAAATCTTATTTCAAAGTCTTTTGATTTTCTTTTAAAATGTTTGTTCTGGAAAATCTAGAAGAGATAATGATTTGTCTTTGTTAGAAATATAGCTTGGTCCAATTTGTTATATATTCTAACAAAGTGCAGATTGGATTTTAACCTATTTAAAACATGTCATCAAAATTCTAAAATTAATCTTAGTCAGGAAAAATTACTAATGATGTTCCATAAATAATTTTTTTTATTTTTTCAAAAAGATTCGAATTAGCTAGTTTTTCTCTTCTTTTTTTCGGTTGAATTTTGAATTTTAAAGAGTCGAAATTGAAGATAAACTATGTTTCAAAATTTAATTGTCATTTTTTTCGTGTTTTCTCCTCTTTTAAACCGTTCAATTAAGTGTAAATATCATTAATTATGAATAATGACATAGAGTTAAAGGTAAACTGAGCAAATTGGCTATTTCTGGCAATTTATTTAAGTGTGTATCAAACTGGTAGCCCTTCGCATTAATCACTACCCAAGAAGTAGCTCTTGCTTTCAAAAAGGTTGGTGACCCCTGGACTAGACGTATAAGATTTCATCGGATTTAGTAATTAGGAGTGACAGATTGTTTGGTAAACGTATAGCATGTTCTATATGTTATAGTTATTTGAATGACTCTTACCATAATATGTTACGTTAACATACCAGGCATGTTCTCAGTTGGTTATTTATGCGTCATATAACATACACTTATTCAGCCTGTTGTTCACTATTTTTTATTTTATTTTAAATTGCCTTTCAAATGTCTATACTTGGTGTTGGGTTTTATCAAATAAATTTCCCCCAAAAATGCGACTTCTACTCCAGTGCGACTTATATATGTTTTTTTCCTTCTTTATTATGCATTTTCGGCCGGTGCGACTTATACTCCGAAAAATACGGTAGTTTGGGCACTGCTGACTTATACGCACAGCTTTGGCCTAAAAACATTTTTTTAAAGAGTTTTTTTAAATTGTATTTACAAAAATCACAGAATGTGAATCAGTCTAATATAGGAAAATAGAGCAACCAAAACTCCAACCCAATCCCAGCTAACTTACAGTCGGATAAAAATTTACTAAGCAATTGAGAAGAAATGCACTAAGTAATACTATAAAAAAGGAAAACCCAAAATGTGTAAAGGCAACTGTATGAATTATAATTAATAATATCAATAGCAGTTGTTCAATGTTTTTCATTAAAAAATTGATTCTCAAAAAAAAAAAATACATTTAAGTATTGAAAAAATATTTTTTTGTATCACCCTTACTAGTGATCTTTATCAATGTATGTTTGAATGATGTTACATTTGTTACTGTTTTACCCCCCAAATAATATTCAGCATTTTTTTCCCACTATAAAAAAGGCAAACCAAAAATGTATAAAGGCAACAGCATAAAGTACAATAATAATATCAATAGCAGTTCTTCAATGTTTTTAATTCAAAAATTGATTATTTAAGAAAAAATGTTTTAAAAATAATTGAAAAATGATTAATCCATCTAGAATCGGGATAAATACAAATCGTGATCTGGATGTACATCATTTGTTTGTAGCACCCGTACTCGTAAATTATCAATGTATGTTTGAATGATGTAAAAAAATAAAATAATTATTGATAAATATTTTTCCCACTAATTTGTTTTAGTACAAAAGATACATCAAATTTAATTCAAGTTAGATTAAAGGATAAGAATCATTTCACATTACTACAAAAGTGTGCGAAAAAATGTTTAGTAGTTCATATAAAATTCTGATTATGGGCCCTGCTGTAGAGTCATGTTATTCTCATTACTTTGGTCATATTCCTAATTATGTTGGGCTCCAGGTCACCCGTCAGCCTTGTGAGGACAAGCAGTATAAAACAAATGGATGAATGGGTGTTTAAGAACAGAGTTTGTACTGTAAATGCCTTATCTTATCTGTAAAAAACATAAATACCTTGAGTCTGAAACACATAAAAAAATATCAATAGGATGTGAAATAGCTGGGCTCATATGTTCTTTGTAAGATGTTTTCTGAAAATAATGCACATTACTGCCGTGCAGTGTGATGGAACAAAATGGGCACAAGTAGCATGAAAGGTCAGTACCAGATGGAGAGGAAGTGCTTTCATGCAATGTTTTCAGACTTGTCATGTGCTGCATGTCTCGCAGGGTTTGCTCATTGAGAGGCTGGGAAGGAAGGTGCTGATTATTGGGGGATACACGCTGATGAGTATCTGCTGCATTTTGTTCACTCTGACCATCACCTTACAGGTATTAAAGTTCACACGCAAACATAATATATGTACTAGTATATGTTGCATTAAGCACATCTTTGTGTTTTTTGCTTGATACCCAGGAAACCAGTTCAGTTTTTCCTTACCTGAGCATGGCATGTATTTTTGCCTTCATTCTGAGTTTTGGATTAGGACCTGGTAAACGTTTTTTTTTTACATTTGTTTCACTTCAAAAGCTCCATGTGACAGTGGCGTCTTCTTTGTTCTCTCCCAAGGCGCTGTGACTAACGTCTTGACCATGGATCTGTTCACACAAAACTCACGGCCTGCAGCCTACATGATTGCAGGCTCCATAAACTGGACCAGCTTGTTTTTAATCAGCATGAGCTTCCCTTTTATTGTGGTGAGTACAGTAAAGGCAACATGATTTTGAGGAAACTCTAATGTCCAACTCTTATGAATATAAACATTCTATTGTTTGAAGGCTGCAAAGTAACATAACATTCATCTCCCACATTGTTTTATTCTCCAAAAATTTCAATTTCCAGGAATTCCACGTTTTCTCTGACATTTGTTCCTATTCGAAATGATTGGGCAACTTTTTATTTTATTGTATTTTTTATTTATTTATTTATTTTTGTCCTGTCCAGCTACTCAGGCAAATCATATTGTTGATGTAGATGCCCATATTTTGTGTACAGATTTACTTTACAAAAGAGAAGTGTAGGATAGTGTAGGATATTTATCTTGTTGCCTTATTTGTATTTGACTTTATTAAATGGATTTATATTATTATTTGGTGCAGCCGGGCCGGAGCAGGAGGGGATAGAAAGAGGGAAAAAAGGAAGACAGAGGGGGGAAATTGCAGGGACCACAGGGGGATAAGACAAAGAGACAACAACAACAAACACAACAATAACAACAACAACAACAACAGAACAGCATAAGCGAATACAATATGTACAAATGTGATGGTAAAAGTGATTGCAAAGAAGCAGTTAGTGAAGTAAATATTAATAACACAGAAATGACAATGAACATTACTACACTACAAATGGAGTAATACAAATACCAATAGAAATAGCGCTATTGATAATGAATAATAACAATCATGACCTCTATTATCAACAATACAATTGTTTTAAATGCAACAATACATACATGTAATGATAACTTGAAATACAAAAGAAAGCAAATAAATGGAGGGGAAGAAAAAGAAGCAAACTGTATTGACCTTGTAGATTGTTATAGTAACAATAGGTTAAGCTTTGTCAGTGCGCCATGTGTTACCCAGTTTCCCCTAGGGGAACAGCATTAATATATGTTTGATGAAAATGGGCAACTTTTTAAACTTCCACACTTCCTACATTTCTCAACCGATTCAAACCATTTCACCATAAACACACATGCTGGACATTCAAATCAAGAATTTTCAAAGTTACAAAAATTCCCTTTTTCCCATAATTCTCAATTTTCGTAACATTTGTTCTCGTTTTCTTTCTTTTTTTTTGTCATGTCCTGTCCAGCCCCATGAGCAAATAACATTGTTGATTTATCTTCTGTAGAGAAGGACTTTTCAAAAGAAGAGCATGGGATACTTCTCTTGTTGTATTATTTTTGTTTAACTTTAATGAATGCTTTGATAGATTTAGTGTTTGGCGCAACCAGACTGGTCGTGTAACATTTATTCTTTGTTAAAGAGTTACCGTAATTTCCGGACTATAAGCCGCTACTTTTTCTCCTCGTTCTGGTCCTTGCGGCTTATACAAGGGTGCGGCTTATTTACGGCCTGTTCTTCTCCGACACCGACGAAGAGGATTTCGGTGGTTTTAGTACGCAGGAGGAAGACGATGACACAATGATTAAAGACTGACTTTTCATATACCGGTAGGCTGGTTATTTTGATAACGTACAGGCGAGCACTTTGTATTACTTTGCACCGTTGTATTATTTGTACTCTGCACGAATGCTGTTCGCCATGTCAAAGATGTGAAAGTTTGATTGAATGATTGAAAGATTTATTGTTAATAAATGGGACGCTTTGCGTTCCCAAACAGTCATCTCTGTCCCGACAATCCCCTCCGTGGTAGCAGGAACCCCTATATACTACGGTAATTACACATCAAAACCCTGCGGCTTATAGTCGGGTGCGGCTTATATGTGGAGCAATCTGTATTTTCCCCTAAATTTAGCTGGTGCGGCTTATAGTCAGGTGCGGCTTATAGTCCGGAAATTACGGTAGTAGGAAAGTAATTCATATGGCCCCATTTTATCTGACACATGAAATGTGACGATTTGGGGGAGTGTACTATCCACTTTTTCCGCCAAATGGCAGTCGAGTGTTGAATATCTTAAAATGTGTTTAGTGGCAATTCTAACTTTGACCACAGCGTCAGTTGTTATGTAGAGTGGCACTTTCCATCATGTTCAGCAGACTGCTTTGCAAAATTATTAACGCCGCTCTTCCTCTCATGCGAGATCCACCCAGGAGTGGGGCCATATGAATCCCCTCCCTACTGTACGTCCACATTTCTCAACCAATTTAAACCTTTATGAAGTCCAAATGCTCCCTGCTAATATTAGTCATTTGCTAGCATGCTAACATTACCATATTAGCATGCTAACGCTATAGCAAACAAGCTTTTTTAACTTTTTTTGCAGGTACAGTGGAACCTCACTTTATTTAATTTGAGAGGGGCAAGCGGTAGAAATGGTTCGTGAACAGGGTTCATAAATAAAACAGTTTGTACTGTATATTGAAGCAAATGTATTCTTAAGAAACAATGTAAACATGAATATTGGGTCCAGCCCTCAACATAAGTCCTTATCTTAGTTAAGGTTTGTACACTTAGAACACAAAATAAAGTGTTATACAGTACTGTATTTCAAACTAACATAACAAGGAAGTGATGGATCAACTTTCTATTTAATAACAAAGTCTACAAACCTACTCAGTGGCCTAGTGGTTAGAGTGTCCGCCCTGAGATCGGTAGGTTGTGAGTTCAAACCCCGGCCGAGTCATACCAAAGACTATAAAAATGGGACCCATTACCTCCCTGCTTAGCAAGGGTTGGAATTGGGGGTTAAATCAACAAAAATTATTCCTGGGCGCGGCACCGCTGCTGCTCACTGCTCCCCTCACCTACCAGGGTGTGAACAAGGGGATGGGTCAAATGCAGAGGACAAATTTCACCACACCTAGTGTGTGTGTGACAATCTTTGGTACTTTAACTTTAACTTAAGTCAAAACAACAACTTGCTGAACTGGGCACACACACATTGTCACTAGCCCTGTGGTGCACTCACAGTTTAAAATCACATCACTCCTTAACGTTAACAGCCAGGTGGCTACAATAATCAGGAGTAAAAAAGTAAAATCCACTTTGCCTTGTTGGTTAATCTTCTTTGCAGAAAGGAGGTCGAGGTAATGTCGACAACGCTGTGGATGCTTTCTGACTATCTGAAACCACACATTACTTGTCCATTGCTTTCTTTGGACTCATATTGAGCTAGTGACACTAGAAGAATGTTGTAAATAGTCTTAAAAACACTTAAAAAGTACACAAAGTAGCACCTTAGCTAACAGCAGCACTTTATTGACTGAATAAGCGGTGAGGACCGGAGATCGATTAGCCCGCTCAAAATGGATGTGTTGCCGGGCACAAAATGGCTCCTCTGCAGGCACTCACTGGGTGGATGAAACGTTAGTACAAGACATGATTTCTACATATATTCTCATTCGGCCTGCGGTACGTAAAACGAAAAGGGGTTTGTAAATCGAGTTTCCACTGAATACACTTTAGAGTCATACAGTGTGGTACTTGACGTATGCTAACTGTTGGCATGCTAACAGTAGCATGTTACCTTGCTAATGTTTCATGCTAGCTTTTGTAGCTCATTTTGCAGGTATACTGTACATCTATAATCATATTTTGTTACTTGACTGATCTGGCTAGTGTGCTAACTTTTAGCATTTCCGTTCACATTGCAGTTCACATGCACATTCTATTGAAATTGTTTACACAATACTTTTTGGAGTTATTTTTTCGTACAAAGAAGCTAACCACTGATGAAAGCACAACATAAAACCAACACACAACAATTTGTGTCAGCGGGAAAAAAAATAGTGTTATGCTTTGTTTCCACAGATCCATCTGCAGCAGTACTGCTTACTGGTGTCTATGGGAATATGCACTATGGTGGCGATTTACTTCTTCTTTTTTATCCCTGAGACTAAGAACAAAACCTTCCTGGAAATCCAGAATGAGTTTAAGTCCAGAAACAAAAAGAAGGGCAGCAGCACTGATGCCTCTGGAATGACACTGACGGCATCTTCAGGATAAAATCTCAAGATTGTAGTTTTCCATCCATCCATCCATCTTCTTCCGCTTATTTTATTTTATAATTTTTGTTTTCCTTTTTTCTGCTTTGTTTGAATGCTGATGGATAGCTCCACATTCATGCACTGTATGATGTTGTGACATTTCAAGTTTTTGTCATTGTTGTAATCTTGGGGTGCGTTGAAGTAATCATGGACCAGGATGACAAAAACATGCAATTAAATAATCAAAATAATTGTTTTAATGCCTTTATCTACACTGTCTATGCTGGAGAATGTGCTCCTGTCACCGCCTGCTGCCACCTTGTGGTTTGTATGTTCAGTTTTCCTTTGTTGGTGCAGCAAACCTGGCTCTTACTTTTTTTCTTCCTCATAGAGTTCCTGTGTTTCCCTGTGGGCGGAGTTGTGAGCATACTTGCCAACGCTCTCGATTTTCCCGGGAGACTCCCGTATTTCAGTGCCCCTCCCGAAAATCTCCCGGGGCACCCATTCTCCCGAATTTCTCCCGATTTCCACCCGGACAACAATATTGGGGGCGTGCCTTAAAGGCACTGCCTTTAGCGTCCTCTACAACCTGTCGTCACGTCCGCCTTTACTCCAGACAAACAGTGTGCCGGCCCAGTCACATAATATATGCGGCTTTAACACACACATAGGTGAATGCAATGCATACTTGATCAACAGCCATACAGGTCACAATGATGGTGACCGTATAAACAACTTTAACACTGTTACAAATATGCGCCACACTGTGAACCCACACCAAACAAGAATGACAAACACATTTCGGGAGAACATCCGCACCGTAACACAACATACCCAAAACCCCTTGCAGCACTAACTCCTCCGGGACGCTACAATATACACCCCCGCGACCACCAAACCCCGACAACCTCAATCATGCCCCTCCCCAACCCCCCACCTCAACCATGTGCCCCCCACCTCAACCACGCCCCCCCCAAATCTCCAGAATTCGGAGGTCTAAAGGTTGGCAAGTATGGTTGTGAGACGTGCACAGCTGTGTCCAATCTCACCAGCACTACTTAAGCAGCACCTTGTCAGCTGGATGGCACTCTGCAATTCCACTCCTCGACTCTCCATGTCAGAAGACCCCTATGCTTCTTGAATTTTTGCTACTTAACTTCTTGGTTATTTCCAGTGCCATCCAGCTTGTTGTACTATGGTAGTTTGCACGTCTTGCAACTCCGACCCAAGTTTAGTTATTTTTCTATATTAGCTTTTGTTCTTTTTTCACGGTGCTCATTTTGTGTTCTCTTTTTCGCACTGTCGCTTTTTCTTATCTCCTATTTTGGATCATTGTTGTGAGTACTTTTTCGTTAAATAAAGAACTGTTTTACTCACAATCCATCTGCATCCTTGGGTTCCTCGGTTGTGCATTTAATTGAACTGTGACAGCTCCAGTTCTGTAGATGACCTCACACGCGGCATATTGGAAAGGGGGCGTTCCAAGTACAGTTAGTTATCTACTGACTACTCAAAAATAACTGATATTTTGGGAAATGACAGCCAGATTAATTTAAGGAGCAAAAAATATTTTAAAAAATTTACAACTTAAATGTCATTAATTTATTATAATTAGAAATAAATAGATACATGTGTTTTTATGTGTCATTAATTTATTTTATGCAAAATGACATTTAAATCTGTAATCATTTAATTAATTATTAAATTCATGTTTAATTTAATTGTTGATTTCATTATTTCATGATTCAATTAATTCAATTAATTAATGACACGTTTACTTTTTGATTTTGTCTCATCTGACCAGTGGCGGGCCATGCGTTTCCCACCTAGGCCTTCAGTGATGTCCGACTTCAATGATTACCTCTCAAAATGCCATCATTTATGTCACCACTTGACCATTGCTGGAGAAATACTATACAGAAACACATTTACTCACTACTGGGCATTGTACAAAATGGGTTATTTTCTGGCGCATTTAAAAATCAATAAACCCGCATCAGCAATTAAAACATATCTTATGTTGTACTTTCAAAATTTAAATTGCAAAAAAACATTTTAAAGGTGAAAAAATAAAGAAATAAAATATCTGAACTCACTTTTCATCGACAACTGAGCTAGCTTCCAGGGTTGGCCGAGATGGTCTCCCAAGATGTAGTTTCTCTTTAAATATCCTTCTTGAAATGGCCTTGTGTTGTCTTGTCTAATCATAAAAGATGCAGACGAGGCGTGTTGGCTGAGTTCTTAAAGTTTACTCCATAGCGTGCTCATCAAAAACATCCCGCTGCCGGCATGTCTACAGTAAATGTAAACGGGGCTACTGCACATGCGCCTCACTACTGTGGCATGCTGGGTAATGTAGTTCTTATGTTACCTGGCTCATAACATCACTATATAGCTGCATTAGGCCATCTAGAAGGCCTCACTGACAACAACATGTGATCTGAATGGCTATTGCAACTGTCTATCACTATGTCCCGTTCACTTACAGTGCACGGACGCCCGCATTGTTCTGAAGGCCTGTGGCAGATTTCGTACAGCATGGCAACATAAGCTAGCTGAATTTTGATTGGACAAAAACTCTATAAACTAAAAACCACTGCGCTGGAAGGAGCTTAATATGACATGAAGAGAATATGAATACTTTTAGATATTTAGGGAAAGTAAATTAAAAAATACTTTTATGTTTAATTATGATCATGATTTCTGGTTAGGTTAGGCCAGCAGAGAAGGCCTTGTTGGCCCTGACGGCACACCATGACCCATTTTATCTATCAATTTAGCCGTCGAAGTCAGTGGGCGGACTCTAACATCTGATTGGTTAGGCGGCACTTCCACTTGCAATATATACTGTAATATTGTACATGGTCATTGGTATATATTGTATATATGTTATAGACATAATATAATATATCTGTATATATAATATACTGTACACATATTATGTATATATTCGTATATATGTTAGATTTTTTTATCGCTATATTAGTCTATTTATACCTGCATTGTCCTTTCCAGCCTTACACTTTCCATCATTGCAACTGAGCTACTGTGTTGAACAATTTCCCTTGTGGATCATTAAAGTTTGTCTAAGTCTAAGTTGCAATGAATGGACTAGACTCGTGTTCGCCCCGCCCACGGACAGTTTGACCAAATAAATTCATGAGGCGCCAACAAAGGCAAAATGGGACAAAGTTAAACAAAGTATTTCAATAATTACTTATGTGTCATTAATTAATTAAATCATTAAATAAATATTTAAATCATGAAACAATAGAATCAATAATAAAATAAATCGTAAAATAATTAACTAAATCATGATTTCATTATTCAGTAATAAACTAAATGATAGAATAATTTAATTTAATTTTAAATTAATTAAATCACAATCAAAATAATTAATCAATTACGTATTTAATTCCAGTTACAATTAATAATGACGTTTTCGAGTAATTATTTAAAGGTGTATTTATTTATACTAATTTTGTCCCATTTCGCCCTCATAGTAGCACACATAATAAAATATCAAAGACACAAGAATATGTAATAGAATATACAGTATTGTTAATATGAGTATGAATATATGTATGTCTTTTTTTTACTATATACAGTTAAAAATATATACATACATTAATATTAATTTATTGTTTATATATGTTATGAATAGTAGTATACACTAGGTACTGAGTACTGACAGTACCGTACTGCAGTGGTCCCCAACCACCGGGCCGCGGACCGGTACCGGGCCGCGCAAGAAATTTAAAAAAAATAATTTAAAAAAAATGTTGTTTTTTTTGTTTTTTTTAAATTAAATCAACATAAAAAACCCAATATATACATATTGTGTATGTGTATGCACATTTCAAGGCAAGCTCTAAATGCAACCGGCCAGGAAACTAGAAGAAGAGATGAAGCACGCCCCATTCAACATGGCGGCGTAGGAGGAAGATAGGCGGGACCGTGACGGAAGGCGGAAGTAAACCAAGAGCGGTGGCTAAACACGTGAGAGTATCCAAATCTTGGCGGTTGTGCATAAACTGTTTTGTGACTGGATCGAGATGGAAGGGGATAGTGACGGGATGTATGAGGAAGGTATGGACGTGGATAGGACTAGAGGGGAGAAAGGAAAGAAGGGGAGTGGAGGGCATGAAGGAAAGTCGAGTGCTAAAAGAGCCCATGAAGAAGATGAAGAAGTAGAAAAAAGGAAAAAGACTATGGAAGATAGATATAGGATTATATATACATTTAAATCAAGTCAAGACATGAATGACATAAGTTTAATGACACTGGTTAAGGGGTTAAAGAAGGACATCGGAGAGGTGGAGATAGCGAAGGTGCTTAGGGACGGACGACTTTTGATTAAATGCAAAAATGGAGAGCAAAAAAGTAAAGCAATGCGGTTGCAAAAACTGTGCAATAAGATAATAAAGGAAAAAATCGAAGTGGGAGAACGAAAGGGGGCAAGAGGAGTAGTGACAGGAATTCCAAGAGGTGAAAATTTAGAAGAATTGAAAAGACAAATAAAAGGGGGAACTGTCAAGATGTTGACAAGAATGATGGCATATAGAAATGGAGAAAAGACGGAGAGCGAATCAGTATTAATACAGTTTGTCGAGGAAGTCCTCCCGCAGAGAATTATGATTGGGTTTTTAAGCTTTTATGTTAGAGCTTACGTCCCACCCCCAGTACGCTGCTTCAAGTGCCAACGCTATGGGCACATAGCCAGTGTGTGTCATGCTAAGTTGAGATGTGGAAGGTGTGGAGGGGAGCATGAATATGGACAATGTGGAGATAATGATCTGGTCAAATGTTGTAACTGTGGCGGGAATCACACAGCAGCGTATGGGGGATGTGTCATTAGGAAACAGGCAACAGAAGTACAGCAAATCAGAGTAGAAAGAAATATTACATACGCAGAGGCCGTCAAAGTAAGAAATCAAGAAAGTGCAGAACAAGATAGAAGTGAGAATAGTTCAGAACGAGACAGAAGTGGCAATAGTTCAAGTAATAAAAAACAAGAGGCAGCAAATACAGGACTTTCTATGGACAAGCTAGTTGTGTTCCTGGCATATGTCATAAACTGTACAGAACAGGCAAGAAATAAAACTAAGAAGATCAAAATAATTGTCAAAGCAGCAGCAAAGTTCTTAAATTTAAAAGAACTATCTTGGGAACAGGTACAAGGTGAACTACAGAGAGTAGACGAGACAGAGTCATGTTACCACAATCCAACGCCATGTTAATTATTCAGTGGAATGCCAGAAGTTTAGTAGCAAACGGACAGGAACTAAAGGGATATATTAATAATATGAAAAATAAACCACATATAATATGTATTCAAGAAACCTGGCTGAAGCCAAAATTGAGCTTTATAATAAAAGGATACGTAACAATACGTAAAGATAGGAATGATGGGCAAGGAGGAGGATGTGCCATATTTATTAAAGAAGACATGCATTATACAATATTAAAAGAAAAACAAGAACTAGAAATAGTAGGGGTAGAAGTATGGAATAATAAAGAAAGATACAAAGTGCTAAACTTCTATAATCCGTGTAAGAAATTACAAATTCATCAACTAGAAAAAATAGTCGAGCACTGGAGTGGCAATATCATTTGGTGTGGTGACTTTAATGCACATAGCACAATGTGGGGTGAAAGGGATGACTGGAATGGGGAAACATTGGAAGCATTTTTGGAGGAAAAAGAACTGGTGTGTGTGAATGATGGGTCGGGAACAAGATTAGATGTAGTTACGGGTAAAGAAACAGCAATAGATTTAACACTGGTGTCACAAGGGTTAGCAGGAAAGGTAGAGTGGGAAGTAAATAAAGACAGCACTATAGGAAGTGATCACAACCCAATCTTCATTCACATAAACATAAACCAAAGGACAGAAAGCACTAAAAAAGAAGGAAGATGGAAGTATAATCACGGTGATTGGGGACAATTTAGGGAAAGTACCGACATGACATTAAAGGAAGTGGATATAAATCAAGATATTGAACAACTGAATACAGATATTACAAAGTGCATAATAGAGCAGCCAAAAAGAGCATACCAAGGAGTAGTATAGGGAAAAGAAGGAAGATAGTGCCGTGGTGGACACAAGCGTGCACAGACGCAATAAAAGAACAGAATACAGCATTTAGAATATTGAGAAGAACACATAATTTCCAAGATGTGATCCAATATAAAAGGCACCAAGCTAAAGTAAGGTACGTTATTAAAAAGACAAAAAAACACTATTGGAGAACGTTTTGTGAATCATTAAATAGAACTACTCCTTTAGGCCAAGTGTGGGGAATGATCAAGAAAATGTCAGGGATCAGAAGTGAACATAAAAATCATGTGATGAAAGATGGGACACGGTGTGTGGAAGAAAATAAAGAAAAAGCAGAACTTTTAGCAAAGACATTTGTTGAAGTGCACAATAATGATAATTCGAGAAATGTAGAAAAACAAAAGAGAGAAGAAACAATTAGTTTACATATTGGGGAAATGGTGGAAGAAAATGATAATAGTTTAACCAACACTATAGATATAAAATTTTCTTTGAATGAAATGGTTCGAATATTGAAAAAGGTTAAAAATACAACACCAGGAAAAGACCAGGTGAGTTATCAGATGATCAAAAACTTAAGCAGCATTGGCAAAGAAGTGGTCTTGAAATTATATAATAGGATATATGAAGAAGGGAAATTACCAGCAGAGTGGAAAGAAGCTGTAATAATTCCGATATGCAAACCAGGGAAAGACCCGGAAGAGGCAGGTAATTATAGGCCGATAGCATTGACCTCAAATTTGGGTAAAGTAATGGAAAAAATGATTAATGAAAGACTAGTATATTATTTAGAGTCAAAAGAAATAATAAAAAACTACCAAAGTGGATTTCGCAAAGCAAGAAACACAAACGACCCAGCAGTGCAGCTGGAAGAGGAAATTATAAAGGGACAAATAAATAAAGAAAGTATAATTGCAGTATTTTTGATATAGAGAAAGTTTATGATATGTTGTGGAAACAGGGGTTGTTGATAAAACTAAATATAATTGGGATTAGAGGGAAAATGTATAGATGGAATAAAGACTTCTTAACAAGTAGGAAAATATTAGTAAAAATAGAGAATGAATACAGCAGAGTATATGAAGTGGAAAATGGGACCCCGCAAGGGAGTATAATAAGTCCAGTATTATTTTCAATAATGATAAATGAAGTTTTTAGTGAAGTGGAAGGGTCAGTGGATGTGGCACTGTTTGCTGACGATGGAGTGATGTGGAAGAGAGGTAGAAATACTAATCATATAGAAAAGAAGATTCAAAAAGCGGTAAATAAAGTTCAAGAATGGGGAACGGCGTGGGGTTTAAGATTCTCTGTTGGAAAGACAAAAGTCATACATTCTACAAAGAGGAAAGTACAAAACAAGATCCAAATTAAACTCTATGGAGAAAATATAGAAGAGGTACTAGTATTTAAATGTTTTGGTATATGGTTTGATAAAAATATTAACTGGTCAACCCACATCAGCAAAATAGTGGAGAAAAGTAAAAAGGTGTTAAATATAATGAGGGCGTTGAGGGGTAAAGACTGGGGGGCTGATAGGCAGACATTGAAAGCAATATACATCAGTTTAATACGATCTGTTATTGATTATGGATGCATTATTTATCAATCTGCTGCAAAAACATTACTTGGGAAAATAGACAGGATCCAATCACAGGCTTTAAGATTATGTTGTGGAGCTACTAAATCAACCCCAGTTGCAGCATTACAAGTAGAGATGAATGAAAAACCTTTAGATATGAGGAGAGATCAACTGTCAGTAGTTTATTGGGCAAACTTAAAAGGGTCCAAGCAAGGACATCCAACCCATCAAGTACTATTAAACTGCCAAGAAAAAGAGAAGAAAAAAATGAATAGTTTTGGGTGGATAATAGGAGACAGATGTAAAAAAGTTCAAATTGATAATATTAAAGTTAGCCCTACAGTACCAATCCCTGCAATACCACTGTGGATGTATGACAACCCAAATGTAAACATGCAATTATTGAAGAATAGAAATTTAAATAGTTACCAGATAGAACAATGGATTGAGGAAACTTTTTTAGACAACATCATGGTGTACACAGATGCATCAAAAACTATAAATAATAAGGTAGGAGCAGCAGCTGTTATTCCACAAGGAAACATAGTATTAAATAAAAGAATTAGTGATAAATTATCTGTTTTTACGGGAGAATTGGTAGCAATTTATATGGCAATTAACTGGATAGAAGAAAATAAAGCAAGAAAAGCAGTCGTGTGCTCAGACTCCAGCAGTGCTAGCATAAAAAACAGCGTCAGAAACAAGACAAGATTTAGTTTATGAAATAGTTCAGGCAGTCTACAGAATAAATAAAGCGGGAGGTGTGGTAACATTTCTTTGGGTTCCTGCTCATGTAGGAGTTGAGGGGAACGAATTAGCTGATAAGTATGCAAAACAAGCAACCACTAAAACAGAAGTAAACATGGAGATTAAGCACAGTAAAGAAGAAGTGAAGAACATAATTAAGATAGAACACAATAAAAAGTGGCAGGATAATTGGAATAAGGAAACAAAAGGTAGAGAGTATTACAAAGTCCAGAGGAGAGTAGGTGTAATGAGAGGAGGCAATAGAAATAGGAAGGAAGAAGACATTATTACTAGAATGAGATTAGGACATACATATCTAAATAGTTCATTGAAATTGATGGGGAAACATGCTACAGGACTGTGTGATTCTTGCCAACAGATAGAAAATGTAAGACATGTTTTAATACATTGTAGAAAATATAATAGAGAAAGGGAAATACTGGGAAATAAGTTAGCGAAAGAGAATATTAGTTTAGCAGTGGAAGATATATTAGGATTGCACTCAGAACATACAGGTTATAAAGCAATACACACATTTTTTAAAAACACTGGGTTAAATAAAAGAATTTAGAGTAGGAATCCACCTCGATCCACACTCCATTACAGTAGGTGGCGGTAATGCTCACCACAAGGTTGCTTGCCAACCGCCATAAAAAATCACAAGAAGAAGAAGAAGAAGAACATGGCGGCGTAGATGTCTAACACGCTCGTTTTGTTGACAAATATAAAAACTCCAAGTTTAGGCTTAGTTTAAGGTTTTGTAAACACAAAACATGTCGAGACTCATCGTTAAAAACCTCCCAAATGGGGTAAGTAACGTGCTTGCATGCAAGGTGACAGCTAAACACGATTATTGTAGCCGACTTGAACATGTAGTAACTTGTGCTCAGATGAAGGAGGAGAGGTTTCGAGGGATGTTTGCGGACTTTGGGACCGTAACAGACTGCACCCTCAAGTTCACCAAAAGTGGCAAGTTCCGCAAGTTTGGCTTTGTCGGCTTCAAAAGCGAGGAAGATGCGAACAATGCCTTGAAACATTTTAACAGGAGCTTCGTGGACACATCGCGAGTATCGGTAAGGTATCTTAACTGTCAGCATTTCAAGGGCTCTTGCTAGCTTAGTGACGTGTATCTCCTCTGCTTCTTTGCAGGTGGAGATGTGCAAGTCGTTTGGAGACCCCACTAAAGCAAAAGCTTGGAGCAAACACAGTCAGAGCTCAGCTCCAGACAAACCATCAAAACCAACTAAAACTGACAATGAAAAGGTGGAACATATTAATATTTGCTTTTTTTTTAACAAGGATACCAGCCTCTTCATTGCTTTTGTTTTTTCGTCACTGTTTTAGGTGAAGAAGGGTAAAAATGAAGCCATCAGTACTCTGGAAAATGTGAGTAACATTCGTAACATTTTTTTAGGGAAACATTTGCTATGTTTAAATGCGCAAAATTTATCCAATCTAATCTAAGCCTTGGTTGACTGGAATTCCAAATCCACATTTTACATGGACACTAAATACATTGAACCGATCGTGTTGTGCATATTAGGGGTGTAAAACAATTGTTTTTGATTGAATCGTGATTCTTATTTGCAACTATTCTTAATTGTTTCAAAAATTGTAGCCCATTGGGTTGAGTTTTTCCTTGCCCTGATGTAGGATCTGAGCCGAGGATGTCGTGGCTTGTGCAGCCCTTTGAGACATTTGTGATTTAGGGCTATATTAATAAACTTTGAAATAGATTGTATGTATGTTTGGGTAGCATTTTAAAGCCGCTGGTAAAATGGTTAAACAAAATCAGTTTTATTTTATACACACACACATATATATATTTATATTTATGTATGTTTGGGTAGCATTTTGTTAAACAAAACCAGTTTATAAAAATGTATCAGAGCTGGTTTTCTATTTTATGGAGGAATGTAGGTAATCATAAATTTGGCACCCAATGTTATTTAAAAAAAGTATTCATTTTTGATTTAATCGAGAATTGGTCTGAATCGATTCTATATCGAATCGTTACGCCCAAGAATCAAATCGTATGGTGGCCAAAGATTCACAACCCTAGGGCAAGTGCATGCGTTGAGCCTTTCAAAGGGGAACTGCACTTTTTTGGGGAATTTTGCTTATCATTCACAATCCTTATGTAAGACAAGAACACACTTTTCTTTTTTTTATGCATTGTAACTGTAAGTCATTAAATACGGACAGCCTAAATACTGGTGAAAGTTAATTATATATTTTAAACCATGTCTCTCACCTGTGTAGTAGAAGGGTGTGGCCATAAACCGAGAAGTTGGTCAACTTGACATTCAATTTACACCCAGAGATGGCGAGAGAGATACAGTAAAACGCTCGTTTGTGGCCACCCTTTGTTTTTCCTCCAGGTGGATTATGATTAATTCTTCATCTAAACCTGGTGATACAAACATCCCATCAGTCGGCGTCCCAGTGAGAGCAGACATTGTGCAGTAACTGATTAATTATTTTCGTAGTTTATATTTTTTGTTTAGTACTTAGCAAGACTGCTGCATGATGCGTAGCGTTTCGCTCAAGCTGGATCTGAATAGCGTTGTCTGCACTCCCTCAGCTCATTTGCTCCTTGTATTTTTCATTCTCTGGCACCGTGTTTGTTAAGGTAATTTTTTAAATCATTATTTTCAAGATGACATAGCAAACTTGCGCAGTATGGTGATTTTACCCAAACATAAAGACAGTATCTGAATGGGTGTTTTCATGGACGCTGTTCGAAATAGGGTATGGCAATACATTTTTTCCATGAGGACCGTATCGGATTAGAACCTTCATATTGAAGTGTTTGAATGTTTTTGCATTTTTCTGACTGGGCATTTATTACGATTATTTGTGTACATGTAAACATGTCTAGTAATGCACTTAATCCTGCATTACTCTAGGTGCACCTGCACAATCTAAGTCAAATATGAACTCTGTATCAAATATACTACTGTCTACTTTGACTCTTCTGTTGATAAATTAGGTAACCATAATATTAAAGCAACTGTCAGTATATTGCAATGTTTTTACCACTACCTACCACATCATTAACATATTCCTAAATTAATAAGCTGTCAAATGATTATTTTCCAAATCAGGTTAATCACAGGAATGCTGTGGCATAATTTTGATTAATCAAATACATTTTTAATATATTTTAATGATGTTTTATTTTGCATGAGCATGGTAGGAGGGCATGACACAAGATGGCATAACACACAAGGCTCTAGGCAGCAGACATAACATTCTCACAGTCCGTCACAATGTATATATACACTGTTGAAAGTGAAAGTGTTTTTAACCATTCTTTGGTGTGTCAGCTGGAAGACGATGAGGGATTCAAGGAGTTTGTGTCAGTGCATCAGAATCGCAGCCAAGCCCCGACGTGGGCAAACGACACAGTGGAGAAGCAGCAGCCAGTCGACCCCGACAGTGGCAAGGCAAAGAGCAAGAAGAAGCCGGCTGCAGATGATTACCTCAACTTTGACTCTGATGAGTCAGAAGATGAGAAGGAAGAAGAGGAAGACAGTGAAGATGAAGGTAAGACGTTGTGGGGACCTTAATAGATGATAGATGTATCCTTTCTCATTAGTCGCTTTGAAGTCTGCTTGAACAAAATCTAACATCAATCTATTACAGGGATGGCAAAACTTTTTGACTGGGAGGCCACATTGGGCTAAAAAAAGATTGGCTGGGCTATCTATCTGAATAAAGAATATACAATTTACAATATATGGAAATAATCAGATACATTTCCATTTGCTAAATTATTAGTTTAATTAATTGAAGCAAGCTATTGTTAACTAAGTCTGACCAACCCATAACTTTTAACTGTTATTTACAACTCCCCCCGCCACATCAGATCGTGACAACGCTACATATGAAGTATAAACAATAAACAGTGATAGGCAGTAACAAGCAACATGTAGTTAAGCTATCGTAGTTTAACTACATTTTCTAGTAGCTTGTCAGTAGTTTAGCTACTTTTTTAACGAGTAGCTTTTCCTGTAGCTTAGCTATTTGTAGTTTACATTAAAGCTACAAAGACAAAATGGACTGCAAATCCAGGCCAAAAAAATATGACCTGGATGAATGAGAACACCTATACATACAGAGAAAATCCATGATGATTGGTTGGTGTTTGTGTGATGAGTCACCATTGGCTAAGGCTAGGGTGAAACATTACAGACTGGCCAATCAGAGGCAAGATGAGGCGGGTCATTAAAACTAGAACGCAAAATCATAACAGGCACGAACTCATGTCACATGACAATGAGGGAGTCAGAAACAGAGGGACGCTCAAGCTGACTCCAAATTTTTTTTTTAAAGGTCAGGAAATCTCTCCGCAGATTTGATTTTTCCTTTAGTGATGAAGAAGACGTGCAGGAGACCCATAATAATGCGTGGCTCTAGCCATATTTAGACAAATGTATGCGTTTAGAGAAAACAATGCCCAAAACTTTAGTTTTTAGTTGTTTACTCTGTAAACCAAAATCCTAACTGCTCATCAAAGACGTTCAACACAAATTTAAGAACACACATTAAGCTGAGTTGAGTTCAAAGTTTTACTGCACATAACCATTACCAACTGTTCTCAAATAACACACCAGTTATTGTTTTTTTTTGTGAAGATAAAGATATATGCTGTTTTTTTACTGTAGGTAGACAGAAAATGCATAACATTATAGGGGTGGGCCAAAGAAAAGGCAAACTAAATACATACAGTAGGGTGTGGAGACCCCTAGAGGTAGTTGTAGGGTGTCCCCAGCTAAATAGTTATTAGTAATAATAGTAATTTGTACACTCTGTTACATTAACATTGATATTATACATGTGGGCCCATAGATATAAATGCCGTTAAATGTAGCTTTCATGGAGCAAGCTACTTTTGCCGTGTAGCTTGTAGTGTAACTTGCTACAATTCTCCGGGGATAGCTTCCCCTGTAGCTTAGCTACATTTAATCAAGAGTAACTTGTAGCTCAGCTTACTATATTTTCCTTGTAGCTTGCCCATCACTGATAATACATTATTGAATATTAAAATAGTAATGTCCAATTCCAAGCTTGTTTACTTTCCTGACACCTCCTTGACATTTTGCAATCAATCAGACATCAAACACAGCTAAAATGGGCAAAACATGCTCTGCCAAAATGCATGCACACACACACACACCCGTCCCTTTAGTGCCCTCACAAACGATCTGAAGTCACAAAAATCCTAAACTTTATTAACCATATTGCTACAATTATAACGATTTAAAAAGTCAAATTCACTTACAGTACATTAACATTGTCAAATGAGCAGCTCAAACGTTGAGAGAAAAAATCAGAAGGAAGGGAGACTAGGGAAGGGTCGTGAGTGTTTGTGTGGGCTCTTGGAAGAGGTGATGCTGAACGACAGGTAGTGTCTTTTCCTCCGCTGTGAAATAAGTCAGTTTTGGCATATTTTTCCAGAAAAATTTGTTGTCATCGCAAATAAAAACTTACTGTGGTACATAGCTGGCTTCTTCAATCTCTTCAATACGAGCAAGCACAAAATGGCTGCCAGCGGGACACAAAATGTATGAATTAAGCGTTCGTACATAGAGACATGTTATGTGGCACAATCTAAAATTTCATAAACCAAAAAGATAGCATATAGGGTTTGTAAATTGAGGTACCACTGTATATTCTCACCAGATTCAGAGCCACATATGAACAGCATGTGGTAATTTGGTTAAGTTGTTATCAGATGTCTTATTTTCCAGACACAACTAAAGAAGCTCTGAAGTCCAAGTTGTCAGATATGGATTATCTGCGCTCGAAGGTTGTACGAACTGAAGACGCAATGGATGAACATGAAGTGAAGAATAATGTGGAAGCGGTCGGTCATGAAGATCTTGGACCTGCACAGCTTAACGACAGTGCCTATGAGAGCGGAGACAGAAAAAATGCCCTCAAAATGAAAACGTCAGAGGACAAAAAGCAAGGCAAAACAAAGAAAAGTGCTAAGCAAGAGGTGAATAGTTATGTAATTGCTTCATGTCAGTACAATACATTCCTTATTTTGTGGCGTAGACTTTAGGATCTTCTTGTTTTTGTTCCAGTTGGAGCCAATGACAGAGTTCACGGTGAAGCTGAGAGGAGTCCCGTTCACTGTTAAAGAGGTTAGATGTTTTTCATTGTTGAAATATACTGTCTTTTTATGAGATTAATAACAGCATAATATGTTGTGATGATGCGAAAAGCGACAAATTAGAGAATTCATGACACCCCTCAAGCCTGCCGCCATCAGAATTGGAAGAAATGAAAGTGGCAACAGAACAGGTATAATACTGGAAGCATTTTTAATTATATAATTCTATACAATTGTTTGACTATGTGGCTCAATAACTGTGTTTCAGGCTATGTGTATGTGGATCTCCACTCCTCAGAAGAGATTGAGAAGGCTTTGAAAAAGAATAAAGACTACATTGGTCAGGGCTTTATGTGTCTAGCAACGTCAAGTTCCTTCATCGCTTCTTTATGTCGGTATCATACAACCCTTCTGCTTGTCTTTATCAGGGGGGCGCTACATTGAGATGTTTCGGGTGGACGCATCCCCATGGAGCAAGGCTGACCAAACAGACAAAACAATAGACAGAAACTTCACCAGGAAGCTGAAGGAGAACGAGGAAGAGGAGGATGTTGCAGAGTCTGGCCGGCTCTTTGTCAGAAACCTTCCTTATACGTGCACTGAGGAAGAAATCAAAGATGTGTTTTCTAAACATGGTAAGTTAAGACAGTATCTGGTATAAAGATAAGGCACGGCTGTGTTAAGAATTATATTCCTGTCCCTACAGGTCCTTTGTCTGAGGTGCTCGTCCCCTTTGATACTTTGACCAAGAAACTTAAAGGTTTTGCTTTTGTAACATACATGATTCCTGAGAATGCTGTCGCAGCTTTGGCTCAGCTGGATGGACACATATTTCAGGTACAATCTAATCAGACATGTAAACTAGGGATGTTCCGATAGGGGTTTTATGATACCGATCATCCATGTGTGAGATCGGCCAATACCAACACCAATACCGTATACATGTATTAACTATACATTTTTCAATTAAATTAAAATGGTGAGTGCCATTCACAGTTTCAACAATGTTTACACTTGTTACCTATTCTCTTTTATTTTAAGCAAATTGTTTAAGCAAGACAACGTCAATAGTACACAATAACTAAACAAAATTTTAAAAAACTAATACTCTTAAACCCTTTGGTTTTTTTGCCCTCAATGTCCTCCTGTGTCCAGTGAATTATTCCCTGAGATTGTAAACCTTAACAAAAACAACAAAAGACTTATTTTCAGAAAAATAAATATTGACCGAATCACTCCAATTTCGATCATAAACTGATACTACCCTTGGTATCGACACCAATTTAGAGATCGATCCATGTCTGGTACTGGCTGCAACATTGCTGACACACCAACGGTTGCTGTTATTTTATTCAAAACATTTTTCTGTCAAACTCATTTTAGCACAGGGGCCACATGGAGGAAAATCTATTTCCAAGTGGGCCAGACTTGTAAAATCATGGCATGGTAACTTAATAATAATGACAACTTCAGATTGTTTTCTTTGTTTTACTTTGGCCAAAATTATTACAAGCACATTCTCAAAATACACTTGGCAAAACACTTCAAATTAGTTAAAAATTCTGAGGGAAAAATTTGTGATCTTTCAAAAACAAGGAAGAACACAATTGTCTTAGTGTATCTACAAAGCCATTAAACTTAAGTTCAAAGCCTATCTTAGATTGAACAAAATCAATCTATCCATCCATCTTCTTCCGCTTATCTGAGGTCGGGTCGCAGGGGCAGCAGTTTAAGCAGAGAAGCCCAGACTTCCCTCTCCCCAGCCAGTTTGTCCAGCTCCTGAAAACAGGTCCGACTTACTGCCAGCAATGCGGACCAAGCTCTGACACCAATCATACAGGGAGCGGACTGCCACAATCAGACAGTTCGATACCGCATATTTTTTAAGCTTTTCCCACAGGACTTTCCGAGGGACACGGTCGAATGCCTTCTCTAAGTCCACAAAGCACATGTAGACTGGTTGAGCGAACTCCCATGCACCCTCAAGGACCCTGCCGAGAGTATAGACTTGGTCCACAGTTCTACGACCCGGACAAAAACCACACTGTTCCTCCTAAATCCGGGGTTCGACTATCCGGCGTAGCCTCCTCTCCGGTACACCTGAATAAGTGTAATGGTGCCTTACTGGTAAGGCTCAGGAGTGTGACCCTACGATAGTTGGAACACACCCTCCAGTTTACCTTCTTAAAGAGAGGACCCACCACCCCAGTCTGCCAATCCAAAGGTGCCGCCCCCGATGTCCACGCAATGTTGCAGAGTCTCGTCAACCAAGCCAGCCCCACAGCATCCAGAGCCTAAAGGAACTCCGGGTGCATCTCATCCACCCCGAGGCCCTGCCAAGCTCCTCGGCAACCTCAGCCCAGGCACTGCTTCCTCATAGGAAGACGTGTAGGTGGGATTGAGGAGGTCTTCGAAGTATTCCCTCCACTGATCCACTATATGCTGAGTCTAGGTCACCAGCACACCATCCTCATCATACACTGTGTTGACAGTGCACTGCTTCCCCCTCTGGAGGCGGCGAATGGTGGTCCGGAATCGCTTCGAAGCCATCCAGAAGTCGTTTTCCATGGCTTCCCCGAACTCCTCCCATGCCTGAGTTTTTTTTTCGTGACCGCCAAAGCCGCACACCGGTCCATCGGCCCATCAATACCTGTTCACTGCCTCCGGAGTCCCATGAGCCAAAAGGACCCGATCGGACTCTTTCTTCAGCTTGACAGCATCCCTCACCGCTAGTGTCCCCCACGGGGTTCTGGAATTACCGCCACAACAGGCACCAACCACCTTGCAGCCACAGCTCCGATCAGTCGCCTCGACATTAGAGGTATGGAACGTGGTCCACTCGAAGTCAATGTCCAGCGCCTCCCTTGTGATATGTTGAAGGTTTTTCCAGAGGTGGGAATTGAAACTCTCTCTGACAGGAGACTCTGCCAGACGTTTCCAGTAGACCCTCATAATGCGTTTGGGCCTGCCAGGTTTTTCTGGGATCCTGCCCCACCATCAGAGCCAACTCACCACGATGTGGTGATCGGTTGTAAGCTCCGCTCCTCTCTTCACCTGAGTGTCTAAAACATGAGACCGCAAATACGAGGACACAACCACAAAGTTGACCATCGAACTGCGGCCTACGGTGTCCTGGTGCCAAGTGCACTTATGTTTGAATATGGTGTTTGTTATGGACAATCTTTGACGAGCACAAAAGTCCAGCAACAAAACACCACTCTGGTTCAGATCCGGGTGGTGGTGCCTCCCAATCACGCCCTTACCAGGTTTTACTGTTGTGAGCGTTAAAGTCACCCAGCAGAACAAGGGAATCACCTGAGTGATCACTCTCCAGTACTCCCTCGAGGGATTCCAAAAAGGGTGGGTACTCTAAGCTGTTGTTTGGTGCATAAGCACAAATAACAGTCAGAACCCGTACCCCCACCCGGCGGAGGGAAGCTACCCTTTCGTCTACCGGGATAAACGCCAATGTACAGGCTTTGAGCCGGGGGGAAAACAAGAATTTCCACCCCAGTCCGTTGCCTCTCAGTGCATTCAACGCCAGAGTGGAAGAGAGTTCAGCCCCTCTCGAGAGGACTGGTTCCAGAGCCCGAAGTCATCCGACTATATCTCGCCGGAACTTCTCTACCTTGCGCACTAACTCAGGCTCCTTTCCCCCCAGCAAGGTGACGTTCCACGTCCCAAGGGCCCTGCCTTGGCTTCTGCCCAGCTCACATTGCACCCGACCTCTATGCCGCCTCCTATGAGTGGTGAGCCCATTGGAAGGGGGACCCACGTTGTCTCTTTGGGCTGTGCCCGGCCTCGTTTTTCCTTCTTCATAAAGGTATTCAAGCTCCTTTTTCTCTGGTCCCTCACCGAGAACCTGTTTGTCTTGGAAGACCCTACCAGGGGGCATAGAAGCCCCCATACAACATAGCTCCTAGGATCATTGGGACATACAAACTCCTCTACCAGGATAAGGTGGCAGCTCAGAAAGGTGATTGAACAAAATAAATAAAAAACTTTTCTAGGCTTCAAAAGGCATCAATCGGCAATGGCGATCACACACTTTTTCATGAAAATTGTCTGATACTGATCGGCGACCAATCGGCACATCCATAAATGTTGCACCTGCTTTCCACAAGAAGGGGAAAATGACCAATGTGTTCTGTATTTCAGGGCAGGATGCTTCACTTGATCCCATCCACCTTGAAGAAGGAAAGTATTTCAGATTCAAAAGCTGATCCAGGTTCCTCGTCTTATAAACGTCAAAAGGATGCAAAAAACAAAGATTCAAGTTCTAGGTAAGCTCATCAGTGATGACACGTTTGCTCCTTTTTCTAGCTTATTTTTAATTGAATAGAATTCTGTCTTTTGTTTTAGTTCTCACAACTGGAACACACTCTTTGTGGGCACAAGTGCAGTGGCCGACGCCATTGCTGAAAAGTACAACACGACAAAAAGCCAAGTCTTGGACCATGTAACTGTTGATTCTGTTTTTCCACAATTATTATTGCCGCGTACTGGTCTTTTGCCTTAAGTGCTTGACTTTTTTCATATTTGTCCCCTGTTGCTGCTGTCTCTGCAGGAGACAAAGGGAAGTGTTGCAGTGCGGATGGCTTTGGGAGAAACCCAGATCGTTCAAGAGACTCGACAATTCCTACTTGATAATAGTGTGAGCCTGGATTCCTTTAGTCAGGTAAATTTTGAACTGGGTTGTGCTATATAAACGATATAAGATATAAATTTGGCTGACAATAGAGCTTTTAATTATATCGTTATATCGTAATGATGCGTATCTATGACACATTCTACAAAACCCAAAACCAGTGAAGTTGGCACCTTGTGTTAATCGTAAATAAAAACAGAATACAATGGTTTGCAAATCCTTTTCAACCTATATTCAATTGAATACACTGCAAAGACAAGATACTTAACATTCGAACGGGTAAACTTTATTTTTTGCAAATATTAGCTCATTTGGAATTTGATGCCTGCAACATGTTTTTTAAATAAGCTGGCACAAGTGGCAAAAAAGACTGAGTAAGTTGAGGAATGCTCATCAAACACTTATTTGGAACATCCCACAGGTGAACAGGCTAATTGGGAAAAGGTGAGTGCCATGATTGGGTATAAAAGCAGCTTCCATTAAATGCTCAGTCATTCACAAACAAGGATGGGGCAAGGGTCACCACCTTGTGAACAAATGCATGAGCAAATTGTCGAACAGTTTAAGAACAACATATTTCACCAAGCTATTGCAAGGAATTTAGGGATTTCTCCATCTACGGTCTAATATTATCAAAAGGTTCAGAGAATCTGGAGAAATCACTGCACGTAAGCGACAAGGCTGAAAACCAACATTGAATGCCCATGACCTTCGATCCCTCAGGCGGTACTGCATCAAAAAGCGACATCAGTGTGTAAAGGATATCACCACATGGGCTCAGGAACACTTCAGAAAATCACTGTCAGTAACTACAGTTGGTCGCTAGATCTGTAAGTGCAAGTTAAAACTCTACTGTGCAAAGCGAAAGCCATTTATCAACAACACCCAGAAATGCTGCCGCCTTCGCTGGGCCTGAGTTCCTCTAAGATGGACTGATGCAAAGTGAAAAAGTGTTCTGTGGTCTGACGAGTCCACATTTCAAATTGTTTTTGGAAACTGTGGATGTCGTGTCCTCCGGACCAAAGAGGAAAAGAACCATCCGGACTGTTCTAGGCGCAATGTTCAAAAGCCAGCATCTGTGATGGTATGGGGGTGTATTAGTGCCCAAGGCATGGGTAACTTACACATCTGTGAAGGCACCATTAATGCTTAAAGGTACATACAGGTTTTGGAACAACATATGTTGCCATCCGAGCAACGTCTTTTTCATGGACGCCCCTGCTTATTTCAGCAAGACAATGCCAAGCCACATTCTGCACGTGTTACAACAGCATGGCTCCGTAGTAAAAGAGTGCGGGTACTAGACTGGCCTGCCTGTAGTCCAGACCTGTCTCCCATTGAAAATGTATAGCGCATTATGAAGCGTAAAATACGACAACGGAGACCCCCGGACTGTTGAACAACTTAGGTGTACATCAAGCAAGAATGGGAAAGAATTCCACCTGAAAAGCTTCAAAAATTGGTCTCCTCAGTTCCCAAACGTTTATTTAGTGTTGTTAAAAGGAAAGGCCATGTAACACAGTGGTTAAAAATGCCCCTGATGCTATTAAATTCTAAGTTAATGATTATTTGCAACAAAAAAAAAAAGTTTCTCAGTTCGAACATTAAATATCTTGTCTTTGCAGTCTATTCAATTGAATATAAGTTTAAAAGGATTTGCAAATCATTGTATTCTGTTTTTATTTACGATTTACACAACGTGCCAACTTCACTGGTTTTGGGTTTTGTTACTATGTCCCGCGAAATTTACAGCGACAAGCAAACTAATACGTCTTACGCAATGTACCATTCTTGTTAGCGGTTATGTCCCTCTACAATGCAAAGCCACTTCTAAGTTAGCAATTCTTGCCTCCATGGTGGCGAATAAACTACGTTCTTTACAGGTACCATTATCACTGGAGGAAGAGGAAAAGCTAAACATGCTAAATTACACACCGTTGGAGGAAATGCTGACTGCTAACCGCAAACTAGAGCTCTTGATTATATACAAATGTGGGCAGATCAATACAAATATCGACAGGAACGATGCCCAGTATTGTATCAGTATGTGGTCAATACTACAGTGAGTAGGGGGGGGCGGAATTGTCATCAAAAAATCTTTGGTCGTTTTTGTTATTGTTAACAAACTCAGGAATGAAATCCCTGGACACAAGGCTTTAAGAGCAAAAACTAAAGAATTTAAATCAGAACCAATAGTAGAAAATCATTTAAATATTGAATTGATATTGCTACGCTGCCATCCTGTATTTTTGTCTAATTATAATTGGGATCAAAAATGAAATCATTCAGTTTTTTAAAATTGAAAATTTAAAGTATCAATATTTGCATTTGTATAGCCCAGGGGTCGGCAACCCGCGGCTCCGGAGCCGCATGCGGCTCTTTGACCACTCTGATGCGGCTCAGCTACATACTTGCCGACCCCCCCGATTTTCCCAGGAGACTTATGGATCTCAGTGTCTCTCATAGATAACTCCCAGGGAAAATATAATCCTATTTACACTCTAATTACTAAATAAAGGGAGTGCCCTAATTGCACCGCAGTAATTGTCCTCTATAGCATTTACAAACAGCGTGCCAGCCCGGCCACATGTTGTATGTTGCTTTTACTTGCACACATAGGAGACAGCAAAGCATACTTACTCATCAGCCACACAGGTTAACTGTAACATTGTTACGTTACAAATATGCGCCACACTGTGAACCCACACCAAAAAAGAATGAAAAACACATTTCTGGAGAACATCCCACCGTAACACAACATAAACACAACACAACCAATACCCAGAATCCCATGCAGCCCTAACTCTTCCGGTCTACATTATACACCCCCGCTTCCACCAAATCCCCCCCACACATCAACCCCCCCCCTCTCCGTGCGTTGGTTGAGCGGAAGAGTTAGGGCTGCATGGGATTCTGGGTATTGGTACCGTCAGTGTAAGATGTGTGGCTGCTGAGGTAGTACGCCTTGCTGTCACTTACGTGAGCAAGCTGAAACTGCATTCTACATGTGGTCGGGCAGGTACGCTGTTTGGGCAGGCTGTAGAGGGCGCCAAAAGCAGTGTCATCACGCCCTGATATTCGGGAGTCTCCCGGGAAAAATGAGAGGGTTGGCAAGTATGACGCTATCAAGCGCCATTCATTCAAAACTCGCGGGCCGCACTAACATCAAATTTCCACATTAAAGTGCGTGCCGGTGCGTGTGTCGGAGACCCCTGGTTAACATAGCACAAAGCATTTAAGCTTTGTATGCGGTGTTTTTCATTTTAAATTTTTTTTTGTGGCTCCCATTATTTTCTTTAATTTGTGAAACTTGCCAAAATGGCTCTTTGAGTGGTAAAGGTTGCCGACCCCTGGTATAGCCAATACTGCCCCTGTAACTACTATTGAATGGAGACCCAAATTCGGACAAAACTTATTTAAAGTATCCAAAAAACTAAAGAATAAGTGCTTAGTACATTGTAACAGAAGTGTTCATAGAAACATGTTACAACTGGAAATTACGTACTGTAATATGTTACTGCATATGTCAGCAGCCAAATTATAAGCCTTTTTAACAGTTTTTTTTAAATAGTTATATAATCATTTATAAGCCAAATAATATATTGTGATATATATCATTATCGCAGGAGCCTGCAATATGTATGGCGATATAGTTTTAGGCCATATCGCCCACGCCTATTTTGTTAAATGGTAGTCACTCTGTCACCATCGTCGTTTAACCGTGTTGTTCCGGTGTATAGGCAGCAGCAGTGAGGAACACAACCGTTATCTTGGTAAAGAACCTCCCAGCTGGAGTGACCGTGTCAGAGCTGGAGACGCTCTTCTCCACTCATGGCTCTTTGGGACGAGTACTGTTGCCGCCGTCTGGCCTTACCGCCATCGTTGAGTTCCTGGAGCCCACTGAGGCAAAGCGAGCCTTTACAAGACTAGCCTACAGCAAGGTGTGTGTTAGACTCTCTGTATTTGTATATGTGTGTAGCCTATGAGGAAGTTTTAGAACATAATTGATCTGCTACAGTTCCATCATGTCCCGTTGTATTTGGAGTGGGCGCCTGTGGGTGTATTTGTTGCGGCCAAATCCGAATCAGGTAATCACACTCATACTTGTATTGAGATATTTTAAATCAGCCAATAAATGAATGGATCTGTCTAACCAAGCGCCAGAAAAACGAGAGGGAGTGCAAGAAGAGAAGAAAGAACTGAAAGAAGATAAAGCAGAAACAGATGAGGAGGAGGAAGATGTTCCAGGTTCAACACTTTTCATCAAGAATCTTAATTTCAGCACCACAGAGGAAACTCTTAAAGAGGTGGGTCAAATGATGGGATTGTCATTCTAAATACAAGGGACATAGTGGTTATGATTTTTAAATAAAGACCTTTTTTTTTTTTTTTACAGACATTCTCCAAATGTGGCAAGATCAAGTCATGTACAATCGCCATGAAAAAAGATAAAACCGGTATTACCTTTGCTCTCCTTGTCAATATTAGTGGTATTTGTGTTTAGTTCAATTAGTGTGTAATTAACCCTACCTTGTTACACCGCACTAAATGATATGTCGGGCATTCAGTGTTTTGTTATGCAGACAAAAGATTACCAACATATTGATTTGTGGAAGGTTCTGTTTTGAAGCAATTATAGATATGTGCGGCGGCGTGGCTCGGTTGGTAGCGCGGCCGTGCCAGTAACTTGAGGGTTCCAGGTTCTTTTCCAGCTTCCCCTATCCTAGTCACTGCCGTTGTGTCCTTGGGAAAGACACTTTATCCACCTTTTTCGCAGTGCCACCCACACTAGTTTAAATGTGGATCATGGGTTTCACAATGTAAAGTGCTTTGACTCTCTTTGAAAAAGCACTATATAAATATATTCATGACTTGCAGGCAAGTTGCTGTCGATGGGCTATGGCTTTGTTGCGTATCAGACTGCAGTGGGGGCACAGAAAGCCTTGCGACAGCTACAGGTAAGGAACACTATCTTCTCGCAATTACTTTTTAAAAACACAACATAGCCCTCTTGGTGGGTCACATGACTTCTTTCTCTGTCACACTTCCACCAGCACTGCGCTGTGGACAGTCACCAGTTGGAGCTGAAGATTTCAGAGAGAGCTACGAGGTAAAAAGTGCATCACACACTCAAAATGAATTACATGAGCACCCAGTTAGAGGCCTAAATCTGAATGTGTGCAGGACTGCGGAAGTTTCACGCAAGAAGAAGCAAGTTCAGAAGAAGCAAACGGGATCAAAGATCCTTGTGCGAAACATCCCCTTCCAAGCTTCTGTCAGAGAAGTTCGAGAACTTTTTTGGTAGGAGCCTCATACACACACCGCATTAATAGTCTGTGAGGTGAGGTGAGCTACTAATGTTTGAATTCTTCTGTCTCAGTACCTTTGGAGAGCTGAAGACAGTCCGCCTTCCGAAGAAAGCAGCCGGCTCAGGAAGTCATAGAGGTTTTGGCTTCATTGACTTCATCACCAAACAGGACGCCAAGGTTGGAGCAAACGCACTCAATTGTTTGTACTAGGGCTGTCAAAAATAACAACTCATGTGATTAATCACAAAAAAATTGCATTAATCAAAATTATACGCAGATTAATCGCTCAGTTTATTTTGACCGTGTATGTTAGTGTGTGAATGTGAGTGTGAATGCTGTCTGTCTACCTGTGTTGGCCCTGTGATGAGTTGGCGACTTGTCCAGGGTGTACCCCGCCTTCAGCCCGACACCCCCCGCGACCCCGAAAGGGACAAGCGGTAGAAAATCGATGGATGGATGCTCAGTTACATTAACCACCTGAAAGGCGGTGCCGGTTGTTATACAGACTGTGATCAGGTTAATTCACACGTAGTAGCAAAATTGAGTGAAGAGACTTCGACTGGTGAGCTCGCTGGCAAATTTTACTCCAAAATAACCCTAGACTGCGCTTAAGATAAAGGTTTTGACCAAATAAATTATGTACATTCAAGTAAAACATTTGAAAAATGTACCTGGATGACCGTTAAACGTGTATTTATTTCCAAATATTGGAGTGTTTTTTTATTTAATTTAAATTATGCAAGCAAGTAATAACCTGTGATTAATCATGACTAATCTAAATTCAAAAGTATGATTAATCTGATTAATAAAATCATTTGACAGCACTAGATTGTTTAAAACTATTTTCTAAAAGTAACTTATATTTACTGATATGATACAATTAAGGGTATCAAATTATCGCGTTAATTGTGATTAATAAATGACATTTATTTTAGCGTTTTTTTTTTATGTCTTTACTTTATTTTTATTCTGACGTTACTGTCTCCGTATGCCTGCGAGTTGCCGTGCTCTCTTTTTGTGCTTGATAAAGCAACAACTGTATCGCAATGTGGCACAAAGATAATATGTAGCCACAGCGAAAAAGAGGTCTCACTCTGTCACAAGACTGGTGTTAGCGGCCTAAAATAGTGGGGATAGGATGAATTATATTGAACAAATAGTGTAAAATATTCATAATAAACTTAGACATACAGTATCAAAAGTGTGTTTACTGTTTCTATAAGTTTGAATGTTGTCTTCTTTTCAGCATGCTTTTTTTTTCCTTTTTGTTTTTTGCATCGACTGTATCTATTCCACCAGCTATGGAGAAATGTCACGTCTGGGTGTTTTTAGAGCCACTTTAAACTGACTTTACATTATTATGACACATCTGTACATCACTATAGTGATATATTACATGTGCAATGATGTGTACATAATATTTACCATCACAGCACACTTACATAGAGGAGAATGTTATTTTATTCACCCGTGTGTCAGAAGTTGTCTGTCGGTGGATGAAATTAAACCAAAATTTGTTATTAAATAAGCTCTTGTTCTGTCGTTAAAAAAAGGCCTAAAAGGTGAAAATGTTTTACACATGAATGTACATGTACAAGACCGTCAGGAAAACCAATCAAAGCCAACATTTCCTCCGATCCATTTAACAAAGTTGAACATGTATTTGTGACAAATGTAAACATAATAAATAAATATGTTTTCTTAAACCACTATTTGTAACATATTCTAGCACTATAATTGATGAGTCTATTGTTTATTTTATATTATCTAAAACTGAAGAAAAGCAACATGTTCAACATTCAATACTTACTTTGCAGAAATATGTTTTCACTGTTTTTTTTTTTATGTATTAATAACTTCAACGCTTTAAATAGACCGGATGTTTTATTTCAGGAAATAAAACAAACTGCACTTTTTCAAGTCTGTTAAAACAACAAAGGACTTTATAAAGCCACTTTTATTAAATAACAATTCAAATTGAAATACCTCAAACTGAGGGCTTTTCTCAGCATTTTTAGATATGCTTATATGATTTAAAAATAGATTACGCAATTACAGATCATAAGTAACTAGTTTTTTTAATTGCTTGCCCGCACTAGATACTATACTATAAGTCCTTGTTTTTTCCCCTTCAGAAAGCATTTGCTGCGCTGTGCCACAGCACCCATCTCTTTGGGAGACGTCTTGTGCTGGAGTGGGCTGATGCTGAGGAAACGGTGGAAACACTCAGACGAAAAACGGCAGAACATTTTCATGGTAAACTTAATGTTAATGCCCTGCAGAGTTTTTCTATTTTTGCAATCAAAGTACATCGTTTTTCTCATTTTCCTTGTCATTTTTCAAACATTTTAGTGGCCAGCAAAAAGCAACGCAAGGCGGAGTTGCTGGAGAAAATGGAAACCGCAGTAGATGCGGCGGATTGAATGTGTGTATTGCCTGTAAATACAGTAGGTTTAGAAGTCTATGAAGAGACTGGTTGATTCCTTTTAGCCCTGTCATTGAGGCATTGAGCCAGAGTTACTTGGTTAAACTTTATTTTCAATGCAAGATATGGTACCATGCATCTGCACATCATTAATCATCATGTGAACGATTAAATGAGGTGAATGCTTTGAGTACCCCTTAAACAGTTTTCCTTATCTGTAAAATATGAATTTAGGTGACATGTTCAGGTCTGTTTACCTATTAATCTTTTTTTATTGAGGAAAAACTTGTGCATAGAATTATTTAAAATGATCTGTTTTAAATAAACATATTTTCTTTATTTATAATGGGTGGTTATGTCAAAGTGCAAGTTTTTTTTTTCTTTCAGAACTTTATTTTTACAGTAGAATACAAAACTTCACATTTAAAACAAACACTATATTTTAGAATAGCAACAATATGAACATAAAAACAAACAAAATCTTCTATAAAAATTTCCAAAATATGTACATAAGAATATCTTCACCAGAATATTCAAAAAATAATCAAGATATTAAAACTACCATAAAGAAAGAAAGAGGAAACAAGTTGACACAAACATTAAATACATTACTTTTCAAATGTTTCTTTTAGTAATCAATTTGAGTAAAACTTCATATGTACACATTACACACTATTAAGCATAAATAAAGCATTAGTAAGTACTGAGTTAATCGTTTATAGATTACTAAGATACATATATTATTTATATAGCATGTTACCAACATGAATACTCATTAGTGTGCAGTTTATAAAAAGCTCATTGGTTAAGCATTAGTAAATACTGAATTCAACAGTGGCGTGTGGTGAGGTTAATGTCTGGTGAGGCACGACTGCAAATTTAAAAACATATGAACCTGCGGTGCAGGTGTACCTAATGTTGTGTCCCTGCGGTCGTTCGCGGCTCCTGCAGCGCGAGCATTGTTGTTTTTGCACTTTTTGGCTTCTTGTTAAGTGACTTTTTTTGGGTGGATTCGGTCTTGCACGTGGAGGGTTTGGGTGTGGGCTTTGGTTGGTGTGGCCGCGGCGCTCCCGTCGCGCGGTGCATTCTGCGGCGGAGGTGCTTGGCACCAGGAGGCGGGGTTATGATACGAGCCTCTCACAGTGTGTCTCCGCAGCAGATTTATGATCGCTCAGCACTAAAAATAAGTTACACACATACAGTTGTTGACAAAATACACTGTACATTATATACCTCAGCTAACTAAACTATGGAAATGTATAATATAATTCATATAGCAATACGGTCTCACTGCACAGCAGGCCAGCAGTTAGCCGAGTCGCAATCCATGGTGAGGCACAAGTGCCTCAACTGGCTGCTGATCACCGCACCGTCTCTTCTCAGTATTTGAACGGCAAATGGGAAAATAAAAATAATCTAAAACTGGTGAAGTTAAATGGAAAATAACTTTAGTATAATCACTGGATACATATAACACTTTAATTAATTTTTTTTTCTTTTTACTTTTTTTTTCTTTCCATGATGGCAGGTGAGGCCCCGCCTCCCCTGCCTCTAGGGACGGCACGCCACTGGAATTCAACATTCATAAAGCAGGTTTCCAACATGAATTCTCATTAGTATAGAGTTTATAAAGACAGTTTATAATTGTTTTACTCAATAATTGGCTTAAATGGTTCCTTTGTTATATTTTATAAATGAATGAGTCAGCAAAAATGTAACAGCATTCTCCAAGTCTTAAGTAAATTTAAATTGTACAAACAACCATGTCTTCCTTGAACTCTAAAAGTGTATTAAAAGTACTAAACAGTAAAACAGACTTCAGTCCAGAATAATTAGAAGGTGGGACTTTAAAAAAAAAAAAAAATGGTTTAGCAACTTTTTTAAGATGACATAAAGAACAGTCTTAACTTTGTCTGGGATGGAAAATCTATTATGCAGAGTCCATATTTTTCCTAAATTAACATGAGAAGGAGTTTCTCAACTCTTAAAAACTGCATGACCTGTCTTTTATTTTGAAAATATTACCACTTTCTGACTATCAGTGAAGGGGTGACTCTGACTTGGAATCTACATAACACTGAAGTTTGGACACGATCAAGTGACTTTTTTTTTTTTTTTTTGGTAATCTAAGTACATAGGTGTGTATATGCATATTTTGGAGTTTATGGGTTGTGTGTATGTATTTATGTGTATAGGTATATAGCAGTGGCGTGCCGTCACTAGAGGCAGGGGAGGCGGGGCCTCACCTGCCATCATGGAAAGAAAATAAATGTAAAAAGAAAAAAAAAATTAAATTGTTGTATGTATCCAGTGATTATACTAAAGTTATTTTCAATTTAACTTCACCAGTTTTAGATTATTTTTATTTTCACATTTGCCGTTGAAATACTGAGAAGAGACGGTGCGGTGATCAGCAGCCAGTTGAGGCACGTCACTGATTTGTGCCTCAACATGGAATGTGCGCAATGACTCAGCTAACTGCTGAGCTGCTGTGCAGTGAGACTGTATTGCTATATGAACTATATCAGCTAACTAAACCATAGTTTAGTTAGCTGAGGCATATAATGTACAGTGTATTTTGTCAACAACTGTATGTGTGTAACGTATTTCTTCAGCTGAGCATTCATAAAACTGCTGCCAAAGACGTACTGTCTGAGGCTCGCAGTAATCCGGCCTCCTGGTGGTAGAGGGCGGTAGTGATCCCAGAGATCATTCCTTGCCGCAGAAGAAAAAAAAGTTAGCAATAATAAGTGCAGCGTTTTTTAATTTCCTCTCGCCTGAACTTTTATTAAAAACATGGAGGATTACATATGTAAAATAAAACAGTTTTCTAAACTGGACTTTCAATGGAAGCAGGAGGTAATAATTAAAGGTATACCAACGCCGGAGCTAAAAGGTTTGCTTTTGACTTCGGGACAGAAGACCCGTTCTTTTCAAACGGCGTGGTACACACGCAAAGGCTGGCTGTTTGGATGCCCAGCAAGAAAGGTAAGACCATAATAATGTCTTTTTTTATTAAATGTGCTTTTTTGTGTGCTACAGTTGTGTAATGAATGCTGGTGTGAGCTTTTAAATATAACCCGTTAACTGCTGCCAATCACATGGTGAATAAGATACTATTTAGGGTTCATATGTTTGTAAATCTGACTGTGATGATGCAGTGCCTCACCAGACATTAACCTCACCACACGCCACTGGTATATAGACGTATCTATTATAATTACTAATAATAAAGTATAGAAGATAATAGTGAGCCCATGCAACATACTCCGGTACAGTAGGTGGCGGTATAGACTGTCTAAATTACAACTGCAATCCGACAGAAAACCCAAGAAGAAGATCAGGTGACTACACCACCTATCATGTGACTTGTTTATGCCAAACATGGCAGATATTTATTTACTCCGCTGTTTTACATTCTGTTTAACAATTAACTGCGTTTTGTTCAGTCATTTTGCACTGGTTGGAGCCGAAATACGAACGGCGGTTCTTGATGAAAACACGGGGCAGCTTTCAGTCATCGATGGGTATCGAGAAGATTTTGTGGCCTGGGCCAACTTCACCGACAACATTCAGACAACAGGGTACGTTTATAACATGGTTCACTTATACTGTGGCGTACATTAAAAAGGCTACCAATATTTTTTTGTTGACCTATTTTTTGTGGTATTACTTCAGCTGGTCTGCCTTGGACGTCACAACCAGCAGTCAATACAATGACAGCATCCAAGCTTATGCTGCTGGAGCTGTGGAAGCTGCAGTCACATCTCAGGTCAGCCTAAACTTACACTTTTCAAGCTAAAATATAATGACTTAAAGTTGACGACCTTTTTGTTTTTAGCTTATCTACAAGCACTGGATGAACACACTCATGGGTTACTGTGGGCCCTTCTCAAGAGATGCTGGCTACTGTGACCGCCTCAAGACTTTTATCACTATCAACCTTCAGTGGGTTCAGGAGCAAATTGAGCAACAGCCAAATTCACCTTACTGGTACCAGGTACTGAAAATATCTTTAAAATTAATAATGCGGTGTGAAATTACTGTGCATTTATTCTTTCATTGTCATGTTAGGTTCGCCTTGCTCTGCTACAGCTGAAAGGTCTGGAGGACAGTTACAATGACCAACTGTCATTTCCTTCTGGCCCGATATCCATCAACCCCTTTGGTTTCCTGTAAGCAGATGAGCCCATTTTTTAAAATCTAACAAATAAGTGCCAATATAATATTTAGGAGTGTCCCGATCCGATATTGATGTTGGATATTGGTCCGATACAGCACAAAAAAACAAGTATCGATCATATTGGCTTGTATCTTAACTATTCCTGCAGCGTGTTTACCTTTGCAAAGCTGGACAGCTAATTCAATCAAAGTTTATTTATATAGCCCTAAATCACAAGTGTCTGCACAAGCCACAACGACATCCTCGGCTCAGATCCCACTTTTTGTGGTTTTTGTGTCCTCCCAAAAGCACACAAAGTTGATCTTCTCTTGTATTTTAGGCATGTATAAAAGGCTATAGGTTGGGGCAAGGAATGCAACGAACGACTATTTTGTTAGTCATCAAGTCATTGACTTTCTCAACAATTAGTCGACTAATCGGATAATAAAGCGTACACATATCCAGTGGCTCTAATTCAACTTTTCAATTCGTCTTGAGTTATTTTTAGGCACATGGTTACTAACAACAAAGATGACCAATTCAATCATAAATTTAAATTTATACTATAACTGTTCTGCTACAAAAATAAAAATACCTGTTAAACTTGTGTTAATTTAAAAGCAAGGACAAGCAAAGTGCTAAACATTTTTTTATAATTTTTGCAACAAAACACCATAATAATCTAATGTACTCAAAACGAAAGAAGATGATAGTTTATTACCTTGTGTAAGAAAGTTGAATTAACTATCTTATCGAGTTGAGACTGCATCCACCAGATGTCCGACAGTCCACTGCTTTAAATGCTCCCGTATCACAGATGTAGTGTCATAAAAACAAGATCTGTTTGACAAAATGAGCACAGTGTTCATGTCTTTGACAAGATTAGGAAACATTTTTCCCACGCTTTACATGCTTTCACCTGCCATGTTGTTGTAAGTGGCGGCGCTGATTTGCGTGCCTTCGGAAAACCACGAGTGATGACGTGAAATGAAGTGAATTATTATATTTATATATTAAATATATTTTTTCTCTAGTGACTTCAAGCGCTCTACGTAGTGAAACCCAATATCTAAGTTACATTTAAACCAATGTGGGTGGCACTTGGAGCAGGTGGGTAAAGTGCCTTGCCCAAGGACACAACAGCAGTGACTGGAATGGCGGAAGCGGGGATCGAACCTGGAACCCTCAAGTTGATGGCACGGCCGCTCTACTGACCGAGCCCCGACGTCACGTCACGACTATTGTCTATAAATGACATTTTCGGCAACACATTTTATTTACTATTTGTCGACCAATCGTTGCACCCCTAGTTGGGGATACTTGAAGCAAGCAGCTTCACAACGGCTAAGCATGCAATGAATAGCACACAAACAAGACTTACATAAGTGTCTTTAATTGAACAATATTGCAGTTCAGAACAGCACATTTGACATTACAAACAAGTATCATATGATTATAGTTGCACATACATATTACAGAGTCTCCAAAGCAATAGCGTATTAGAACATATCCAGTAATAACTGTGTCCGCAATATTTCCAATTCACTGCATCATGAGCTTTACTTAAAGGGAAACTGCACTTTTTTTTTTTGCCTATTGTTGACAATCATTATGAAAGACATGTCAACGAATGGATTTTTTAAATGCATTCTAAATATTAAAAAAACGTAAATAACAGAGCCAAAGGGAGATCCAATTTTCCACCCATAAAATACGATCAATAACCATTCAAAAAGCGCCAACAATACTCCATTTACATTTCGTGACTTTAATACTAACAATGTATTAGTGATATTGTTATTTTAAGCGCTAACACAGACAAACTATTTATAGCGGCGACATAATCACTTCTGTGTCTCCCTATGTTTACATCATCGAGTGGTCTGCTGTTTCCTCGGTTCCTTGCTCCCTGTAATTTTATTGTCGATCATAAATCATGCATCTCACCTGGACATGAGACGTCTGAGTAGGTATTCCGACAAGTTGGGACACTTTGACAGCAAATTTGGGACCTGGAACTGGCGAGAACGACACGAAAACAAATGACCACTTCAATTTAAAAACTGCATGAGTCCATTCCACAGGGTAATAATAAGTTAGTGTTTTTCATACCTAACATTGTATTCTGGGTGACTAACTTCACTTGATCAAAGGTTTTTCTAACATTCCACTCTACAATATAACACAAATATGTATGATTCTTGCTGATACTGTATCAGCCTAATATCTGTATCGTCCAATACTAATGGCTCCAATATTGGTATTGTATCGGAGGCGAACAAGTGTTATCGGGACACCCCTACTAATAACCATGTTGTTTGCTATTACCAACCAGACTGTTCCAAATGGGTGGAGATATGGAGGACTTGGAATCTGCTTTAAACAAATCCAGCTTGACGCGACCACTAGGATCTGGCTCCTGCTCTGCTCTCATTAAGCTGTTGCCAAACAATAAGGATCTGCTGGTGTCACATGACACCTGGAACACCTACCAGTCCATGCTGCGCATCATAAAGAAATACAGCTTTGCCTTCAGCGTTTCGCCCTTTGGTACTACATTGACACATTTTGCAAGTGTCCCAGATGTTTTCATGTTTTGCTTCCACAATGTATTTACTAGACCTGTGTTTATATGTAGGTACATTATTTTTAAGAAAGACAAGCATCACAATATGAGAGGCTGTACTACTGTATGATGTGATCCTTCTAGTTAAATGCTGCCTTTTTTGCAGATAATCTTCTTCTTCCTGGAACGATACAGGCATTCTCATCCTACCCTGGATCAATTTTCTCCGGAGATGACTTTTACATCCTCAGTAGTGGCTTGGTGAGAGCGTCTTCTGTTTCTCACAGCATTCAGTTTAATATTTAAATTAGGGGTGTCAAATTATCGTTCTCCGGAGATGACTTTTACATCCTCAGTAGTGGCTTGGTGAGAGCTTCTTCTGTTTCTCACAGCACTCCGTTTAATATTTAAATTAGGGGTGTCAAATTATCGTGTTAAATGCGATTAAATACGGTCACATTTAGTGCATTATGTTTTCTAACCGTGTTAAGCTGAGAGCAACAACAGTTCAGCCACAGCGAAAAAGAGGTTTCATTCGAGACTAATGTTAGTGACTTCAAGTAGTGGGGATAAGATTAATTAAATCCAAAAAATTGTGTAAAATATTTAGATTAAAAAAGTATCAGATGTACATGTACAAAGTACATATAAATCTCATTATGTTTAAATAAACCAACCAAGAGGAAGAAGAGGGATGTGTACCGAATTCTGTGCTTTTTTAGCATTAAATCAAACTGGCCATTTTGCGTTACCTTTGTTGCACGTGACGTCAAATCAGGTTTTAGACCAGGGGTCCCCAAACTACGGCCCACGGGCCGGATCCAGCCCCCAGCATCCAAAATCCGGCCCACAGGAAGTCCCAAGTTAAAAAAAAAAATGTATTTTTTTGTTTTGTTTTGTTTTTGTTTTTTAATCTTTCCTTTCTAATCCATTTTCTACCGCTTGTTACTCTTGGTATCTCCTAGCCGCTCAGGCAAATCATATTGTCTAAAAATGAATTTTCCCATCAATAACGTGACAATGTTAAATGTTGATGAACATCAATGTTAATTGATGTTAAATGACAAAACGGATTATAAAGACAATGTGTGTGTGTGTATATATATATATATATATATATATATATATATATATATATATATATATATATATATATACACACACTCATTCACACTCAATCGCACAAAAGGGTTGTTTCTTTCTGTTACTAATATTTCTGGGGCCGTACTTATCAAGCTTCTTAGAATTACTCCTAAGAAGTCTGCTAAGAGTTGACTTAAGAGTAAATAAATTCTTCGCTGAAAGCTGCACTTAAAAGTTAGTTATCAAGCGTCTTACTCACACTTTCAGCGAAGTGTAGGACTGAATCTTAAGTGTCACACTCAGAGCTGAATTACGACATTACTATGTGCCGTAAACGGAATTTTAGGTGACGTCATTTCTGTGTCCATAGAAATGACCAATCACGGAAGGGAATCCGTTGTCTAAGAATAAAGAAATATCTTGGAAATATTTAAGTGGACAATGGGAGTGTATATTTTGACAATAAACTACAAAATAATACAAAACAAACTAGTCCCCGCCGGCACTCACGCGACCGCTCCCTCTCTTCTATCGCCCACACATTCAGTGACGTCACTCACCTCACGGCCACACACATACGCTACTGTCATAACATTTTCTTTCCAATTCATTAATTAGGCAACTAATTTGAAACTGGTGTGGGTGGCTCTATATATACTAGCCCACTGCAGACACATGCAGAAATCAACAAGGAATCGAAAAGTATTAAATCTGTGACCAAAATAATATCCGCTCTGTCTAAACGATACCGTTTGATCAGCTGCTCGTCATCAAAAAAAAAACAACATTGTTCCGTTCCCTGAACGTTCGCGCACGTCTCTCTCGCCTCAGTGCCATCCCCTGCTGGCAACTCCTAACCACTTAAGACACCTCTGAAGGTCTCTTAAATATCGTGGAGAGTAGGAGTGATTCTTAGACTTAAGAACGTTGATAAAAAGCTTGTATTCTTAAGTTTGAGAGTAGGACTAAATTTCGCAAATTCTCAGGACTTAAGTGTAAAATGGCACTCTAAGAAGCTTGATAAGTACGGCCCCTGGTTCCTACATTATATATCAATATAGATCAATACAGTCTGCAGGGATACAGTCCGTAAGCACACATGATTGCATTTTCTTATGACAAACACCTTATATACATGAGCTAGGAAAAAACGGCATTATATATTAAGATGACTTTATACTGTAATAACCATCTGTGTAACAACACAGTGATATATATCCCATGTAATATGTTTAAAATCAGAGCACATTAAGGAAAAATGTGTTTAATCGCACATACGTGTCATTTATCGTACGCTCGCGTGTCTGCTGCTGGGCGAAATGAAACCAAAATCTGTAAGTAAATTTCATTTTCTGTCGCTAATTAAACTTTAAAACATGACATAATGTTGCACGTACATGTACGAGACAGTTGTGACTGACAGTTTAACATGTAATTGTGACAAATATAATCATTTATTTGTTAAATCTGTTCCCTTAAAACACTATTCGTAACATACTGTATGTTTTTATATCTATTTTATATTATCTGAAGCAGAGGAAAATTATATTAAAAATTCAACACTTGCATTGCTCAGAAAAATGTGTTTACTGTTTTTTATGTTTTAACTTCAGCACTTTAATTAGACCTGATGTTTTATTTTTGTAAATGCAACAATGTTCAAGTCTGTTAAAAACAAACAACTTTATAAGCCACTTTATTTGTTCATAATAATGCAATTAATTTAAATTAAAATACCTCAAATTGAGAGGTTTTCTCAACATACTAGGTCAGATTAAAACATAGATTCATTACAGATCATAGATAATTAATTGCTCCTTTGTATCTGTTGAATGCCTGCAGGTTACCCTGGAAACCACCATTGGCAACAGCAACCCTGCACTGTGGAAGTTTGTCCAACCCAAAGGTACGGTGATGGAGTGGCTCAGGAACATTGTGGCTAATCGTCTTGCAGTGACCGCTAAAGGCTGGGCGGAGCTATTCAGCAAGTACAACAGCGGAACGTGAGTTCCGAGCATCGTTTGACGCAACCACACAAACGTTGAATTTGTGCATTTTTAGTGTGTACTTTGCATGCTTTGCAGATACAACAACCAGTGGATGATTGTGGACTATAATAACTTTGCTCCAGGGAAGACTGACCTCATGAAGGACCTCTTTGTTGTGTTGGAACAAATTCCGTAAGCATTTTAAGATGTATTTACTTTATGAATTAATATTATATACTAAAAAAAAGGCTTTTCCTGTATTTTCACATTGTAGGGGACAGATTATTTTTGCCGATAAGACAGAAGAATTATTGCAAAAAGGATACTGGGCAAGTTACAACATACCGTAAGTGCCATATACCTAATATTTATGTAAAGTGCATGTGTTTATGACTTACACTTTTGGATCATATGTGCTGTAGGTACTATGAAGACATATTCAATGCGAGTGGCTGCAATGAGCTGGTGGAAAAGTTTGGCTCTTGGTTCTCCCTTGACCAGAATCCCCGGGCTCAAATATTTAGGAGAGACCAGAAAAAAGTTACAGATGTTGCCTCGATGATGCGCCTCATGAGGTCTGCACAAAAATACTCCTGTATTGTATAATTTTAAGTGTATAGCTATTAATTTTTTGACATTGTATCTTTTTGTTTCTAGGTACAATAACTTTAAAGAAGACCCGTTGTCTCAGTGCCAAGGCTGTAATCCACTTGAGAATGGAGAAAATGCCATCTCTGCCCGCTCGGACCTGAACCCTGCCAACGGTACATACCCCTTTGGAGCTTTAAGACAGAGATCCCACGGAGGAACAGACATGAAGGTACCGTATTAGTCCCGTTAATTTATTGGTCTTTCCTGAAGCGCACTGATTCACTAAGTGGTGTTCTGTGCAGATGACCTCCTACGGAATGTTTCGTCGCTATGAAATGCTGGCCGCGAGTGGGCCAACATGGGACCAAGTGCCACCCTTCCAATGGAGCACATCTCCATACAAGGATCTGCAGCACATGGGCCACCCTGATATTTGGGCATTCAAGCCTATTAAAGTCACCTGGGCTCCTTAATTGCAATAATGCATAATACAAAAGTGCTGGAAAGGAAGTTTAATTAACACTTTGACAAAGGGAAAAAACACTTTTAAGGGTAATGTGGTATAAGGATAGTATTTCCTCAGTTTTGCACTTTTTTTTTTTTTTTTAAATGAAGGGAAGAGAGTTTTTAATATAAGGGAATGTTTATAATAAAATGTAATTTACAGCCTCATTTTTCTACTCTGATTTATTTTTATCATGTTTATGTATTAAGAAATTTGCCACCGCTAAGTTAAATCATTGTCATTGTAAAAAAAAATAAAAAAAAATGCAACTTAGATTCATAAAACTTTTCTCAATAAACTGTCATCATGATTGACTTGTGACTCGGAACAGTCTCTGTTTTACTATCTGGATATTTAGACAGTTTTTTATTTTACATTCATTCTAAAAACTACAGATATCTTTAACGGGAAACTTTCTTCCAATGAATGTTGATGTTTTTGTTTACTGTATTTTCAACATGCATATGATGATACATTAAGGTACATCATATGTTTACATTTTCACAAATGTCTGAAAAGGCGCAGGAAGAAGCAAAGTTTATTTAATTCCACCTTTTGTCCGTTTCACAGGAATTATGCATTTGTTTCTTCCTGTACTCTGTGTGTACTAACCATGTTTTGTAATGATAGAATAAAATTATAGCAGGATATTCAGGAGAGTAGTTTTTAAGATCAGGTTTAAATTAAACTTTTTGATTTGGCTTTTACTTTATCATTAATTTTATTGAAGACCTCCGTACTTGACTTTTTACTTTTATCAATGCAAGATGATTTAATTTAGTTCTATTTCAATATATATTTACTGTATATATATTTGTATCTTAATGTTTTAATGTTGGGGCGGTATAGCTCGGTTGGTAGAGTGGCCGTGCCAGCAACTTGAGGGTTGCAGGTTCGATCCCCGTTTCCGCCATCCTAGTCACTGCCGTTGTGTCCTTGGGCAAGGCACTTTACCCACCTGCTCCCAGTACCACCCACACTGGTTTAAATGTAACTTAGATATTGGGTTTCACTATGTAAAGCGCTTTGAGTCACTAGAGAAAAAGCGCTATATACATATAATTCACTTCACTTCACTTGTAATGTATTATTTATTCTTATTCAAGGTGCTTACTATTTGTACACATATTCTTATTTTTACTTTAGAGCATGCCTCAGAAGGAGCCCTGTGGATCAGGGATTATATCGACCATGGCTGTGGGGCCGCTTTGTGTCAGCGTCCTGGTGCAGACAGCTCCTGTAATAGTGTTTGTTCACCTGGCTCCTCTGTACTCTGCCATGCATTCATATGTGTTTGTGTGTGTGTGTATGATGATAGAGGTAGTGTGTCATCTGGACATTGTTTTATGTGAAGCACTTTGTGTTGCATTTCTTTTATGTATGAAAAGCGCTTTATATATAAGATTTAATTTGTAGAAGGTAATTGCAATAATAATACCGCAACTGCATTAGTAGATAAATATACAGTAAAGGTTATAATTGTATATGTTTTAAAACGTACAATCTTCATAAAAGTACTAATTAAATTCAAATCAAAGAGCGTAGATAAAATGTGATCCGTTGTCTTATGCGTAATTAAATAACATGATTCCAGCCTGGATTTTGACCATTGCTAATGTTGGCTTTTATTATTGTACTGTAGATGTAATTTCTGTAAATGTGTTATTTGTATTTATTTATTTATTTATTTTTTGGGACTTTTTTTTTTTTTTTTTAATAAACCTTTATTTATATTACGCGAAACATTTACATACAGGCAAATAAATAATGATAATCAAAGCAAGTACAGAAACAGTACAAAACAGCGCCAGGGGGTTGTAAACTCAATAAAGTAACTAAAATAGAATGCAAAATATATTTATCTAACAAAGTGTAAAGCCAAATAAACCAAATTTGGAGCACAGCATCATAGTTTTCACAGATTTGTGGTTGTCAGAGGTTGAAAACATTTTAAAGTAAAGTTCTAATTCATTTTTAAAGGCACAAAAAACAGGTCGGGTATTGAGAAACTTACATTTATGAATATAAAACTTAGCCGATAGTATAATGAGGTTGCAAAAGTAAAATTCATTTTCAAAAATGTTTTCATACAGTGTAAATCCAAATAGCACATCTTTAAAACAAAACCACAAATTTGTCATGAATATTGTCCGGGATGAAACGACAGATGCCCTGTATTTTATGTAAATGTTACATGCCAAAACAAATACGAATTACACAAATATTAAGTACAGTAAAATGCTGTTGATCACGTGGTTGTGGTCGTCCAATCACGTCCAACAACCAGTTGACAACCGTAAAGCGATCAGTATGTCGTGAATGCAAACTACCATAAATTGTCATCCTCCTCAATCCGTAACACATGAACTTTGTCTGCTCCTTATCACATATCGACATGGGGGAGTTCGTATACCGTACAAAAATGGCTTTGTAATGAGCGTAAACTTCTTGAACATAAGGTAAGACGTCTGTAAAACATCCATCTGCATCATAGCTTCATTAGTGTGGAGTTGATATGTAAACATGTTTTTATATTTTTTATTTATTAATTTTATAAACCTTTATTTATAATATGAACATTTACATACAATTAAGAAATAATAAACAAAACAAGTACAACAACAGTATAAAACAGCGCCATGGGGGAGTTGATATGTTAACACAAGGCAACATGTTTTGATAGTAACTGCAGCAAGAGTATTGCAGTAGTATGACCACTGAAAGTAGTGACAATTAATGACGCATCTTTCTTTTGTTTACCTCATCCCAGGTTTATTCGTGTTCAATGATGGCTTTCTGGCATCTGGTTAGCAATTTAAGAGAGTATGTGTCCCAGAATCCTCCATCGGTGACGTTTTGTGTGTGTATTCTGACACTGGCTATCTCATTCATCAGCCTTGGGTCTTACATCAACACTCACACCCTTTCCAACCCGGACACTACAGCAAAGGTATGATTTTTTTATTGGCTTATAGGTAATTTCATACATCCATTTTCTACCGCTTGTCCAGTTCGGGGTCCTGGCGGGTGCTGGAGCCTATCTCAGCTGCATTCGGGCGGAAGGCGGGGTACACCCTGGACATTAAGTCGCCACCTCATCGCAGGGCCAACACAGATAGACAGACAACATTCACACACTAGGGCCAATTTAATGTTGCCAATCAACCTATCCCAAGGTGCATGTCTTTGGAGGTGGGAGGAAGCCGGAGTACCCAGAGGGAACCCACGCAGTCACGGGGAGAACATGCAAACTCCACACAGAAAGATCCCGAGCCCAGGATCAAATTTAAACAATATAATTCAGTATAGTACGAGTTTAATTTGTTCTATGACTGAGCTCTTAACTCAAAACATCTCCCATTGAAATCCTTCGAAATCAACTATGCTTGGCACCCCCAAAACAGCACAACAGCATGTCTTTCAAAAAGAAAAACACACTTTTAGATTAGAAATATTGAATAAAAACAATACCATCGAATGTACTACTAACAACTATAGTAGTTTCATAAATTAATGTAAGAATAATGTACAGCATTCACCTTGGAGAGTGAACTTCTACTGTATCTTCATCCATCAGCAGCGTCTCCATATTTTCATTGTCCTCCGTTTAGATATTATTTAAACATTCTTGGCATTACGCTCATTCTGCTTCAGTATGGTGCACACTAGGGATGTAACGATATGGACATTTCATATCACAGTTATTGTTTCCAATATTATCATTATTATAACTGTACTGTTGAATGTGCTCAAAAGGTACTCAAACACACTTATAACCAAGTTTTATTTAAAAAAGCAAATCAATAAATAGCCACACACTATACTTTCTTCGCAAAATAATTATGTTGTATGATGATATAGTTTTGGCTACTTACTTATTATTTTTGAGTGTTTAAATGTGTTTATCTTCCTCTGTTTTAATTTGTAAAAGTTTTATTGAAGTCGTTGGGTAGTCGGGTTTACCAATGTACACCTGGCCCCCATTACATTTAAATATGTTTATTTTCTTCTGTTGTAGTTTGTAAAAGTTTTTTTAATGAGAAAGAAAAAGCGTTTGCTAGGGGCTTCACATCCAGTTTATGTGACGTTACGCAAATTCAACTTATGTGGTCATAATGCTTTGAATATCAATTAGGGCTGCAACTAACGATTAATTTGATAATCGATTAATCTGTCGATTAATAATCGGATAAAAGAGACAAACTACATTTCTATCCTTTCCAGTATTTTATTGAAAAAAAAACAGCATACTGGCACCATACTTATTTTTATTATTGTTTCTCAGTTGTTTGTACATGTTGCAGTTTATAAATAAAGGCTTATAAAAAAAATTAAATTAAAAAAATTGCCTCTGCGCATGCGCATAGCATAGATCCAACGAATCGATGACTAAATTAATCGGCAACTATTTTTATAATCGATTTTAATCGATTTAATCGATTAGTTGTTGCAGCCCTAGTATCGATCGATCTCTCGGTCTAAGAGAGCACAGCCTGTAGGTTTATGTACACAATTTAATATCTCAGTTGCTCAGACAGCGGTGTGTTTATACACGTTTGAATCGAGGAATGTTGTTTTTTAATGGAGAAAGACGTTGATGTCTCTTGTTTTCATGTTAGCATGTAATCTAGCTAGTGCTCGCTAGATAACAATAAGCAGTGTCACTGGTCTGTGAGTGTATCAGTGTTACCAGTCACGGTTTTACGATCATTTTAATTTAAAACAGTAATATTAACCGTGGGAAGTTTTACTGCGGTTTATCATTATACCGTTTATTGTCACAAGCCTTGTGCTCACTAGCTGTGTCACGCTTGAATTTCTTCGCCAATTTGGCCACACATGTGTCATGTTTTTGATGATTTCTCTTTTAATTCAATGAACATAATCAGCTTATTTTTCTCAGCGCTGTCCTTCACTCACTTTCTCCTCTCCGTTGACTGGAAAACCAAGTTATGTCACTCTCTAGCTATAAGCTAATGCTAGCCAGTAAGAACATATATTTCCGGCAGGTCTTACGGGGTTCATTGTAACATTGGCTATGCCAACTAATGGTGGGGATGCTTGTAACTCAAATTTTTGCTTGCAACTTAAAACCCAACAATTAGCCGAAAAACAGCGCTTACCTCAAAACACTCTTAAGTTGAGCTACCACTGTAATACTGGTGCCGTCAAAAAATTACACATTTTTAATCAGATCAAAAACATTGTTGCTGTGAATTAATTTAAATTAATCGTAATGAATATCTTTCGGTTTGAATCTAGATTGTGTTTCATCTCTAAAGAAAGAAGGAAATATATATATATGCACTTACAGTAATGTGTTCATAAAACACATGAAGATAGTGCCTTGGTTTTTCTGCATTTTTGTTTACCTTCAAATCATGTTCATGGCAACAAAAAGCCAAAGGGTATATTAAACTTTATGTCGGTCGACTGTCTCGTCATGTTTTTTGGTACTCAAATTACCTGCACTACCGTTCAAAAGTTTGGGGTCACCCAAACAATTTTGTGGAATAGCCTTCATTTCTAAGAACAAGAATAGACTGTCGAGTTTCAGATGAAAGTTCTCTTTTTCTGGCCATTTTGAGCGTTTAATTGACCCCACAAATGTGATGCTCCAGAAACTCAATCTGCTCAAAGGAAGGTCAGTTTTGTAGCTTCTGTAACGAGCTAAACTGTTTTCAGATGTGTGAACATGATTGCACAAGGGTTTTCTAATCATCAATTAGCCGTCTGAGCCAATGAGCAAACACATTGTACCATTAGAACACTGGAGTGATAGTTGCTGGAATTGGGCCTCTATACACCTATGTAGAAATTGCACCAAAAACCAGACATTTGCAGCTAGAATAGTCATTTACCACATTAGCAATGTATAGAGTGTATTTCTTTAAAGTTAAGACTAGTTTAAAGTTATCTTAATTGAAAAGTACATTGCTTTTCCTTCAAAAATAAGGACATTTCAATGTGACCCCAAACTTTTGAACGGTAGTGTATGTACAATGTGCTGTTTAGTGTCTTCCATATTGACTTAATTGGTTCTGCAGCCTGTCACTACCGCATACGGAACTATTGGGACATATTGTCCAAAATGCACAAGGCTGAAGTTAGCCGCCGATTCGCGAGCTGACGCTGCGAATAGTGGGTGATACTGATAGTCGATCCCGGACTGATACTTTTTACTTGAATTATTGTGATCATTGAATAATTGTGTTACTAGTGCAAAACAATGACAAAAACAACAACGTAACACAAATATCAATAAATGTTGTGTAAAGACTCATTATAACAAAGTTTAAGGTTTTTGAAACCTTTCATTTACTGTAGTCTCTTGCTACATCACCCTTAAAACATTTGGCTTCACCACAGCGCACATTTTTTTGGGGATTCTTGAAATTTTTTTCTAACACATTCTACAATTTTTTAACAATGACTACATAAACTAAAAATATCATTACTACAGTAGTATTAGCCACCAGAGGAGAGCACACCAATTAGAGGGCTGTTCAGTATTGTGGCCACTGATTGGCTCAGCCTTAAGAAGCATTACCATATTGGGTTAAAATAGTATAATTGTGTTATTTCATGTTTAGAGGGCTCTCGTAATGTTGAAAAATGCATTTAGAAGTTCATAAACAGGTTTTTTTATGTTCTAACAATGAAAATATTGGATTTATAATGAATTATTTTTACTTAGTGGTAATTAATTTATCACGGTTAGTTAGTGTCTTTATTGCATTTGAAAAAATGCAATAAAGACACATTTAACCGTTTTATTAGAACTCTAGACCACATTAGTGTAGGTCCAGATTAAAAAAACACTATATTTAAAATTCTCCAATCTGGACTATATTGGACTCTGAAAATTGAATCCTTTATTATGTTGGTGAAAATGCATTAAAGACACAGTTAACCACTTTTTAGGCATGTAGACCACATTATGTTTTTACATCAATATTTCTTCTTACTGTTTTGTAGTAATAATGAATAGCTCTGCATGTTTTCATGGTTTATAAATACAAAATGAAGATGTTCAACAAAATGGACATGTTCCTTTTTTGTCAAACATAATAACCCCCGCTAAGCATCTACTTAACCGTGACATACTGCAGCTTTCATTTTAACAACTATAACAATTAAATAAATTCATCGTGTAGGGGAAGTTTTATGCTAAATGGGTTATACTTGGCAGCACGGTGGAACAGGGGTTAGTGCATGTGCCTCACAATACGAAGGTCCTGGGTTCAATCCCGGGCTCGGGATCTTTCTGTGTGGAGTTTGCATGTCCTCCCTGTGACTGCGTGGGTTCCCTCCGGGTACTCCGGCTTCCTCCCACCGCCAAAGACATGCACCTGGGGATAGGTTGATTGGCAACACTAAATGGGCCCTAGTGTGTGAATGTGAGTGTGAATGTTGTCTGTCTATCTGTGTTGTCCCTGCGATGAGGTGGCGACTTGCCCAGGGTGTACCCCGCCTTCCGCCCGATTGTAGCTGAGATAGGCTCCAGCGCCCCCCGCGACCCCGAAGGGAATAAGCGGTAGAAAATGGATGGATGGATGGGTTATACTTGTATGGCGCTTTTGAGTACCTTAAAGGTACTCAAAGCGCTTTGACACTATTTCCACATTCACATACTGATGGCGGGAGCTGCCAGGCCCATCAGGAGCACGGTTGAAGTGTCTTGCTCAAGGACACAACGGACGTGACTAGGATGGCAGAAGCCGGGGATTGAACCAGGAACCCTCAGGTTGCTGGCACGGCTGCTCTACCAACCGAGCCACCGTTCATCATCATCCTTTCAACAGCTTTATGATAATGCAATGCGAAATGTTTTATATTTTGTGTTGTATTTTTTTTTACCAAATCATGAAAAACATTCTGGGTTTTCAATTTATGCTCTGCAAAAAAGAGGTAAGATAAAAAAAGACTAAAGTTAAAGTTAAAGTACCAATGATTGTCACACACACACTAGGTGTGGTGAAATGTGTCCTCTGCATTTGACCCATCCCCTTGTTCACCCCCTGGGAGGTGAGGGGAGCAGTGAGCAGCAGCGGTGGCCGCGCCCGGGAATCATTTTTGGTGATTTAACTCCCAATACCAACCCTTGATGCTGAGTGCCAAGCAGGGAGGTAATAGGTCCCATTTTTAAAGTCTTTGGTATGACTCGGCTGGGGTTTGAACTCACGACCTACCGATCTCAGGGCGGACACTCTTAACTAGCTGCATGGACAGATAATTTTACTTGATAAGACATCCTAAATAAAGATTTGTATATTTAGAAATTAGCAGGACTTTTAAGATAGAAAAAGGTATTTTATTCTGGAAAAACAAGCATTATTAAGCTTGCAATTGATAAATTAATCATCCTCGAGATGTTGCAGAATCTTTAAACAATATTTTCTTTGTGGGTAAAAAACTAAATATCTTATTTGAATAATTGTTTTAAATTTTTCAAACTACAATAGAATCCATATAATTATTCATGCTAAAAATAAGATCAGTCAATGACTAAGAATAAGTAAATAGCTTTTAAAACTGGGGAAATTTCTACGTAATAAAAATTGTAATCTTGGCAAGTGGCAAATAATTTGCACTGTGTATTTCTGTTTCTGTTATATTGCTGTTTTTTTTTCTTAGGACTGGAACCATCTCCTTGCCACCTTATCACAGTTCCACCTGTGTGTAAAAGCTAATCAGAGCTCAAATGAACCAGTGTTTCTGACCAAAGAGGAAAAAGATAGAACCGCTCCATCACTGGACTCGACAATACAGACTCCATCTGTCATCAGGTTGCATCTCAAAGTTCCTGTGGATGTGACAAGCAGCCATGGCCTTCCAAAAGATGTCGACCTATACACTACCATGACTGCCAGTCAGTTGCATCTTGGGGGTAGGTATTGTTATACTGTGAATGCATACATGTGGGTTTTAGGGGATCTGCACTTTTTGGGGATTTTTCTTATCATTCATAATCCCAATGTAAGACAAGAGCAAACATATTTCTTTTTCTCTTTTTTGTGAATTCTAAATTGTTAAATACCGCCTATAAAGCCCTTTAAAAACACCAACAATACTCAATTTACATGCAGTGACCTTCATATACACCAAGTATTAGCGACATTGTTATTAAAAGAGCTAACGCAGAGGAACTACTTTTAGTAACATGGGGCATTGATCACTGAGAGGTAAGTAGCCTCTGAGTTGGTAAAAGTTTGTGCTACATTAAAAATCTAACTTCTCACTTGTATAGTAGAAGGTTGTAGCCATAAACTGAGAAGTTGGTCAACTTTAAAATTCAGTTTCAACCTAAAGACATTGCAAGGAACAGAATATGCCCATTTTCTGTTCTTTTTAACCTCAGAATGAGGATTATGATAATTTCATCACTTAAAAGAGGAACACACGTTTTGTGCTGAAATATATAAACATCCCATCAGTCGACATCCCAATCAATCAATCAAAGTTTATTTATATAGCCTTTAATTACAAATGCCTAAAAGGGCTGCACAAACCACACTGACAGGGCAAGAAAAAATTGGGTTGAGACAAAAAAAAAGGTTTCTCATTGCTCATCACAACGCCTTTTTTAGCTTTAGCTGTGCCATATTATCAATGGCATTGCGCAAGGCATCGTTAAAGTTGTTGGTGAGGTTATCGATAGAGCCCATATAATGTGGGAATGGTGCCACTATCGAGGGCAGCAGGCCAGCAAGAGTCGTTGTTGTGGCAGCATTAATGTTGCGGCTGCTAGAGCATTGGTTATTAGTAGCTTAGTATAAAGTAGTGATCGGACATTACTTTAGTGTATGGGATTACCATTACTTTGGAGGTGATGACACCCCGGTTAAGGACTAAATCTATCGTATTACTGTTGCGATGCATGGGTTCATTTATTATTTGTGTAAGACCACAGCTATCAATTATAGTCTGGAGCACCACGCAAGGAGGATCTGACGGTTATTCATATGGATATTAAAATCCTCCATTATAATTGTATTATCTGCGTGTATTACTAGATCAGCAACAAACTCTGAAAATTCACTGATAAAGTCTGAACAGGGTCCATGTGGTCGATAGATAACAGTCAGATGGAGAAAGAGCAGTGTGAAAGACCTCATAGTAAGTACCTCAAATTATTTATATTTATTACTTAGGGGTAAGGTTTTCATTGGATGTTTGTGCGACCCCTCCACCCCTTTTAAGATGACGGGCAATATGTGCACTCGTATAGTTAGGAAGAGATGCCTCATTAAGCAGAAAAAATTCATCTGGTTTTAGCCACGTTTCACTGAGACCAATGACGTTAAGATTGTTGTCTCTAATGACCTCATTAACTAATAACGCTTTGGGAGACTGATCTGATGTTTAAAAAGCCCATATTATAGGTAGTGGGCTGTTTTGAGGCATTTTTGTCAATGGTATTCGTAGTACCGATATTAATAACGTTACGTCTATTTCGCATAGTGCGCCTTAAATAATTTTGATCACATCTAGGAATTGATAAGGTGGGGATTGTGAAGAATACATGTCCACCTCTGGCACAGTCACTACAGAAAAAACATTATGTGAGTTATGTATTATTCTACTAGAAATGCTATGTGTGCCGTCATTTTCCAGAGTGTTAGTGGTTAGTGCTAGCTAAACTGACTCCTCACCCTGGCTAACAGGCGCTGTAGTTGCCTGTGTCCGAGCTTGCTCTAGTGTAGCTAGTCAAGTGTGACTCAAACAGTAATCTATATTCCTAGGAAGAGTGATGGCGCTTTCCCGGATAGGGTGAAGGCTGTCCCTCCTCAGCAAGCCAGGTTTGCTCTAGAAAGAGGGCCAATTATCAATAAACATTAGTCCCTGTTCTCTACAAAAACTAGATAGCCACTTGTTGAACGAGACTAATCTTCTATACCTCTCATCATTACATCTCGTAGGCAGGGGGCCCTTACTAGCAATTACTAGCTTAGCTTTTCTAGCTTAACAGCTAGCTAGCTGAAAGTGAAGCGGTGAAACAGAGAGTGGGTGCTTTTTTTTAGTTGAAATAGACTACTAAATGTGTTGGAGAAAGAATAAAGAAAACTGTAAAACAATTAGAAGCATACAGATAGAAAAATAGCACTTAGCTTTTGAGCGGTGAACAGCACAGTAGCTTCGGACCGGGACTAGCTTAGCTTCGCTAGCTAGCTGAAAGTTAGGCGGTGAAACAGAGATTGGGTGCTTTTGTAAGTTTTTATAAGACTACTAAATATATTGGAGAAGGAATAAAGAAAGCTGTAGAAGCATTAGAAGCACACAGATAGAAAAATATCACTTAGCTTTGTGTGGCGAACAGCGGCCCCATAAAAGCAGACATTGTACAGTAAGCGATTGTTTTATTATGTTCATAGTCAGTGTTCAGTTTTTTCCGTATTGGCCCTCTGAATAGGGGTCGTCACTCAGCATGAAAGGAATTACTCGCTTTGCATTCTTTGCTTGTTTTATTTAGTAGCAGCAGAAGCAGTAGCAGCATTGGCAGCAGCAGCATTAGCAGCATTAGCAGCAGCAGCAGCATTAGCAGCATTAGCAGCAGCAGGTAATAACCTAAAAGTAAACATGAAAATAAAACAATGTATCTATCTTGAATCATCAAAACATGAACATAATAAAACAATGCATCTATCTTGAATCATCATAATGTAAATAGACATGAATTCATCAACTGAACCATAATGTTATCAACCATGATATGACATATTATCAATCACTGTGATTTTATCCTAACTTATTAATTTTAGCATTACATTTTATTATCACCATTAATTTATGTCAAATAATGTTTTAAATGTAATCAGAATTATTTATAATGTCACCATAATGTCATGGACAAACATACTAAAAAGACATAAAACACCGGCGCTCTGTTTGAGGCACACATTAAACATATGAGCAGAACTACACAAAAGAACTACAAATCCCATCAGCCAAACCAGAAAGTAAAGTGCCGGTGCCGGTATTTTTAACTCAAACCTTCGAACTCTCAAACGCAGCCGGACACACGCAACGTGACAACAATATAATCCAACAGATTTCAATCCGCACATTACTTTTAAATTTGCCAACGTTGTTTAAAAACTAAACAGTGAGTGTTTGCGCTGGTTGTGACGCAGCAAGTCAGCCGCACAACAAGCGCTGCGGACATAGCAGACATACAGCAAACAGAAAAGCAAGGAAGCGGGCAAGCATGGAATATAAACAATTCAGCTGATCTAACAAAGAAAAGCGGATATAACAAAATGAGCTTACCAGTGGGGTATGCTGGTGGCGAAGCACGCTGTTTTTACAAACGAAACAATGACGCCATTTTTAAAGCTACGTACATGGTCACCTGTCAGTGGTTGCCCCGCCCATCTTAAAGTCCCAGGTAAGTCCGCCATAAATACATATAGACATAACAAATACACATAATAAATCCAACAGTCAGTATTTCTTAGCAATACTGCTACATGGTGCTTAGTGTTTATTTAGAGCTATATCTGCTTATGACTCAGCGTCTAACACTTGTAGCTCATCCTCCTTATATTCAGGCTCCAAAGGATAAGCTACTGGATCATAATTTGTCCAAAAGTAGTCGTCGTTGGCTCTCACAAAAACTTCCGTGATTAGTAATTGTTGTTGAAGGAAATAGCGAATGTTTTCATGCACTCTGTGAAATCAATGCACCACCTAATGTTTAAAGGCCTACTGAAACCCACTACTACCGACCACGCAGTCTGATAGTTTATATATCAATGATGAAATCTTAACATTGCAACACATGCCAATACAGCCGGGTTATCTTATAAAGTGCAATTTTAAATTTCCCGCTAAACTTCCGGTTGAAAACGCCTTTGGATGATGACGTATGCGCGTGACGTAGCCAGTGAAACAGAAGTATCGGTACCCCATTGAAGCCAATACAAAATAGCTCTGTTTTCATCTCATAGTTCCACAGTATTCTGGACATCTGTGTTGGTGAATCTGTTGCAATTTGTTCATTGCATTATGGAGAAAGAAGCTGAGCAAGCAAAGAAGAAAGTTGTCGGTGCGAAGCGGAGTATTTTGCGAGGGAAGTCAGCAACACAACCCAGCCGGTGTTTCATTGTTTACATTCCCGAAAGATGCAGTCAAGATCGAAGAACTCGGACAACAGAGACTCTTACCAGGAGGACTTTGACTTCGATACACAGACGCCTGTAGAGAACTGGGACAACACAGACTCTTACCAGGATTACTTTGATTTGGATACACAGACGCAGACGCGGTACCGTGAGTATGCAGCTGCGCTTCCAAACATTTGATCGCTTGCCCGTACGTGCGTGTCACGTACGTAACATTGGGTAAATATATAAGCTTTATGAACCTTGGGTTAGGTGAACGGTCCTTTGGGCTGAGTGATTGTGTGTGGTGTGCAGGTGTTTGAATTGTATTGGCGGGTTATATGGACGGGAGCTAGGAGCTAGCATAACAAACACCTAGGTGTTTGTTATGCGGGATTAATTTGTGGCATATTAAATATAAGCCTGGTTGTGTTGTGGCTAATAGAGTATATATATGTCTTGTGTTTATTTACTGTTGTAGTCATTCCCAGCTGAATATCAGGTCCCACCGCCTCTCACAGCATCTTCCCTATCTGAATCGCTTCCACTCCCACTAGTCCTTCACTTGCACTTTCCTCATTGACAAATCTTTCATCCTCGCTCTAATTAATGGGGAAATCGTCGCTTTCTCGGTCCGAATCGCTCTCACTTCTGGCCGCCATCACTGTAAACAATAGGGAACTTTGCGGAAATGTTCAACTGACTACGTCACGC
>NC_084736.1:45474785-45507285 GCF_033978785.1 Entelurus aequoreus
TCCACCTGGGACAGAGTCTCGTCCCCTACCCGGACTGTACAAACCATTGGTTTCCTGCTGAGAACCATGGCCTCAGATTTGAGTCGCAAGACAATTCAAACGACCTGCCCAGACTTTGACTAGGCCACCGCCCCCTACTCCAGTGACAAGAGAAGGAGGTATTAACACGCCCCCTCTAAGATTAATCCTGCCTCCGAAAATTAACCATTGACCATTTTCTCCGGCAGACATTTTTGACACATGACATTAACACTTTGGACATACTACAGTATAAGTCTCTTGCCGATGCATACATGCAAGCCATTGTTGACCTTGCTTTCCCACCTGTACCTCCGGGAGGGAACCTTTGGCCAAACACTTTGGACAAAGTTAACCCTGATATACACGGTGCCAAAAACAATATATGGCAGTGTGGTGGATATACACACACAGGACACTTATTAATTATTACGGTTATAATTCACTGCGTTCTAGCCCATGTTTACTTGCATAGGTGCATAGGTGCTTTTACTTTGAAGTGTTGAGACACACCTCTGTGGCGCTGACGTAATTACCTGTGCGACAGGTTTGTTGTTGTGTTGTTCTCTCTGAAAATAAACGGAGTGTTACTTGGCTCTCCAAAGAGGAATAAATCTCCGTCGTTTCTCTGCCTACACTCCTACATTGGTGACCCCTTTTTACTCTTGGACGTTTCCAGAGTTTACTGAACATGTCTGCTACACTAAAGTTGCCCGACTTTTGGGAAGGGAACGCAATTGCGTGGTTCGCACAGGCGGAGGCTCAATTCGCCATCAAAGACATTACGGCGGACGAAACAAAGTTTTATCATGTGGTGGCGTCCCTTACAAGCTCGACTGCGGGGAGAGTGGTGAGTGTGCTAGAACGTCCTCCTGCACGCAACAAATACGCCGCTCTGAAGGCGCATCTACTGGAGACTTTTGGACTTTCTGAATCCGAACGTGCGCGCCAACTCCTCTCACTTCCCGGTCTCGGCGACAGTAAGCCTTCTGAGCTGATGGATCACATGCTGGCTCTGCTGGGAGACCATCAGCCGTGTTTTCTTTTCAAAGAACTATTCCTGCAGCAGCTTCCAGAACAGGTGCGTTTGGCACTTGCGAATTCATCTATTACTGATTTTCGCCAGTTGGCCAGGGAGGCGGACAAATTTTTCTCAGCTGGGAAGAAATGTTTTGCAGCCACGCCCCCTTCCACGTCTACTGCCACCAGTGATGACCATATGCACCAGCCCTACTCCATCTCTGCCGCCACTACTGTGCCCCGACGTGCAAAGCAGTCAGGAGGATTGTGTTTCTACCACGCCAAGTTTGGCAACAAAGCCAAGAAATGCCTTCCCCCCTGTACATTCAGTGCGTCGGGAAACGCACCGGCCGCCACCTATTAGCAGCCGTGGGTGACGGCCGTACCAGCGGCTTGCTGTTTATTACTGACTCCCTCTCCGGTCGTCGCTTTCTTTGTGACACAGGTGCCCATATGAGTGCGCTGCCAGCATCAGCCACAGACATTCGCGCAGGGCCGTGTGGCCCCCCCCTTCTGGCCGCAAATGGCAGCACAATCCACACCTTTGGCACACGCACTGTGACAGTGAGTTTTGCTGGTCAGCGTTTTACCTGGGATTTTGTGTCAGCAAAGGTGTCCACTCCCCTGTTGGGTGCTGATTTCTTGTTTGCCAACAAGCTTCTAGTGGATGTGAGGAACCGCCGCCTCGTCCATGCTGAAACATTCGGCTCATTTCCCTGTGAACACAGTGACACTGCCCCGACGAAGCTGTCCAGTGCCCTCTCGCCCGCTGATGACTTTTCTCACCTCCTCAAGGAGTTCTCAGACATCACCGCACCTACCTTCTCCTCCGCCTCCGCCAAACATGGTGTGTTGCACTACATCTCCACCAATGGCCCGCCTGTGCACGCCAAAGCCCGGCGCCTTGACCCACACAAGCTCAGTATCGCAAGAGCTGAGTTCGACGCCATGGAACGCCTTGGCATCGTCCGCCGGTCGAACAGTCCCTGGGCCTCCCCCCTTCACCTGGTGCCAAAGCCCAATGGTGGTTGGCGCCCGTGCGGCGACTACCGACGCCTTAATGCTGTCACTACGCCGGACCGGTACCCTATTCCACACATCCATGACTTTTCTGCCCACCTGGCGGGTGCGTCTATTTTTTCTAAAGTGGACCTCGTCCGGGGCTATCACCAGGTACCAGTTCAGCCTCAGGACATTCCCAAAACAGCGGTGATTACCCCATTCGGGCTTTTTGAGTTTCTACGGATGCCATTCGGACTAAAAAATGCTGCCCAGACCTTTCAGCGATTGATGGACACGGTGCTGCGTGACTTGTCATTCGTTTTTGTCTACCTGGACGATATCCTAGTGGCCAGCACGTCTGAGGCAGAGCACCTATCACACCTGCGTCTTCTCTTCAGTCGTCTCCAGCAGCACGGCTTGATCATCAACCCAGCGAAATGCCAGTTTGGACTGTCTTCCATGGATTTCCTGGGCCACCACATCACTACAGCAGGGGCGATTCCTCTGCCGTCAAAGGTGGAGGCAGTGTTGGGGCTTCCGCAGCCTCACACTGTCAAGGCTCTACAAGAGTTCTGCGGCATGGTCAATTTTTACCACCGTTTTGTGCCTCGGGCTGCCGACCTTATGCGCCCCCTATACAGCGCTCTCAAGGGTAAAAAAACTTCTAAGCATGCCCTTTCTTGGTCCACGGACATGTTGGCAGCTTTCTCTGCTACAAAGGATGCACTCGCGGACGCAACTATGCTGGCTCACCCGGTGCCTGACGCCCCTGTTGCTCTGACCACGGACGCCTCAGACTATGCTGTTGGTGCTGTTCTCCAGCAGTTGGTCAATAGTGTTTGGCAACCTCTCGCTTTTTTCAGCCGCCAACTTAGGTCCAGTGAGCAGAAATATAGCACTTTTGACCGTGAACTCCTCGCCCTGTATTTAGCCATCCGTCATTTCCGTTTCCTGCTGGAAGCCCGTCCGTTCACTGCCTTTGTGGATCACAAGCCTTTGACCTTCGCCATGGCCAAGGTGTCGGAACCATGGTCTGCCAGGCAACAGCGCCACCTAGCTTTTATTTCTGAATTTACCACGGACATTAAACATGTGTCAGGAAAAGACAATCCCGTGGCTGACTGCCTCTCCCGTGTGGTCATTGGTGCTGTCCACCTTGGAATAGACTATGCCCGAATGGCTGTGGACCAAGTTTCGGACCCCGACATTCAGGCGTACAGAACAGCGGTCACTGGCCTCCAGTTGGCGGACGTCCCGTTCGGCGATGCCGGCACAACGCTGCTCTGCGACGTATCTCTGGACCTGCCCCGTCCTGTGGTGCCGCAGGTCTGGAGACGGCAAGTTTTCGACGCCATACATGGCCTCTCGCACCCAGGCAGCAAGCCGTCACAGCGTCTCGTGGCAGCAAAGTTTGTCTGGCATGGCCTCAAGAAGGACATTCGCGACTGGGTCAGGACCTGTGTGGCATGCCAACGCGCTAAGATCCATCGCCATGTTAAGGCCCCGTTGGAGCAGTTTGCAGTTCCCGAAAGGCGTTTTGACCACGTCAACGTTGACCTGGTGGGACCCCTTCCTCCCTCCAGGGGATTTACTCACCTTCTGACTATGGTGGACCGGACCACCCGTTGGCCGGAGGTTGTCCCACTGTCGGCAACGACATCAGCTGATGTGGCCCGGGCCTTCATTGGTACCTGGGTCGCCCGGTATGGTGCCCCATCTGACCTTTCGTCTGATCGTGGCCCCCAGTTTACTTCCGAGCTCTGGAATACTGTTGCCTGTCAGTTGGGTGTCTCACTCCACCGCACTACAGCATACCACCCTCAAGCAAACGGCATGTGTGAACGTTTTCACAGGGACATGAAGGCCGCCCTTAAGGCTTCTCTCACAGACGACGGCTGGGTCGACAAGCTCCCGTGGGTGATGCTGGGGATTAGAACTGCGCCTAAGGAGGACCTCCTGTCTTCCTCAGCGGAGTTAGTTTATGGCCAGACCCTCAGAGTCCCAGGTGAATTTATACCCCGCACTACAGTCCCCTGGTCTGCTTCTGACCAGCGGCGTAGCCTCATGGACACTGCCCGTACCTTCCTACCAGTCCCGACCTCGCACCACTGCTTGCCCCAGGTGCACATTCCCCCTGACCTGCGAGCAGCGGGGTACGTGTTCATCCGCAACGATGCCCATAGGGGGCCCTTGCAACCACCATACGACGGTCCTTATCGGGTTGTGGAGGCTGGGGATAAGACATTTGTCATTGACATTGGGGGCAGACTGGATCGCGTCTCAGTGGACCGGCTGAAGCCAGCCCACCTGGATTTGGGCCGTTCAGTTGAGGTGGCTCAGGCACCACGTCGCGGTCGACCCCCACACTGCCAACCGACGTCTGCTCGCCGTCAGCAGCCGGCTGTCACCCTCCCGCTTCACCCCCCTCCACCTGCCCAGGAGCTTCGGAATCGCATTGGGCGGGTCATTCGGGTCCCTGGTCGTTTCACTGGGCCAGTTCTTGTGAATTCTGGGGGGACGTGTGTGGTGGATATACACACACAGGACACTTATTAATTATTACGGTTATAATTCACTGCGTTGTAGCCCATGTTTACTTGCATAGGTGCATAGGTGCTTTTACTTTGAAGTGTTGAGACACACCTCTGTGGTGCTGACGTAATTACCTGTGCGACAGGTTTGTTGTTGTGTTGTTCTCTCTGAAAATAAACGGAGTGTTACTTGGCTCTCCAAAGAGGAATAAATCTCCGTCGTTTCTCTGCCTACACTCCTACAGCAGGACATTTTATTCATCCCATGCAAAATAGGGCTAATGACAGAGCAAAAAGGAAACGACTACTTAAATTACAGATCGCTGAAGATAAAAGGTTAAAAGAACCAAAAGGTCAAAGATCAGCTAGGGTATATTCAGCAGTGGGTGACCTTGCTTTTGAGTTCCAACAGGTGGAGGAAAGAATCCTCAACAGACGTGCGGTTGGACTCGGGTGGTGGACAACACGATGCTTCAAAGCCGGTCTGGGGTAGACACTGTTTCTGCTGTGACCAGCCTGGTCACTGAAGTCGTGACTGTCCGAACATTTCCGAACAGGAAAGGTTCCGTCGTGCCAACAAACGAACACGAGGGCGTGTAAGAGGACGCCCACATCAGGAGCCGCAGCAGGAAGTACCGACAGGACCGCTGCTGGACATGAGTGTCAACGGACAATTTTATCAGCCACCCATTCGATTCTGAATGCAGAGGTACAAAAAAAACTGTGTGCTTCCTCTTTAAAGGTCGAAGGCTTCGCTGGGGTCACAAGAAGGTTACCTGTCACCAAACCACTTCCGGTTCAGATTGCTGGACCTCCTTTACAGACTGTACCCTGACATTCAAATCGCAAAGAAGGAACATTCCTGGTGTTACCTGACAGCTCAACCACCCAGCTGCGACACCACTACGAAGACTCCTCCATGAGCTCATACCACAGCCTGAAACAACAGGAATGGCTGACATCCAACTGCTCTAACAGTGAAAACCCTGACTGGCTGAGATGCTTCCGTGTGTTCTGCCACCCCGGCTCGCCATATGTTATGATTATTTATATATGTTGGAACTCAAGGTGTGGCTGCTCATGTTGACCTATCTTTGCAACAGCTAGCATGGTATAAGATGGACACAATAGTGTCCCACATTGTTCCCTTGCTCTCTGTCTCGCCTACAAAACCAAAGAACTTAGGTCCAATGATAAGACACGGCGTAGCTGCCAAACAGTACACCGACACCAAAATACCACATTTTCAATTGTTTAGGTTTAGCCCATAGTTATGTTAAACACATAACTATGGGCTGCACTTTAGACACCTGTAGGCTACGAGGAGCTAGCAGCTACACAACAGCTGAGCTAAAACGACACATTACACATTTAAGCATATCAAATTATAGTTGCTCATTACATACACATAGTCGTCAAGACAGAAGTCTGATAGAAAGTATTCAGTAACAAACGTGTCTGCATCATTCAACTTTCTACAACATGAGCTTGACTTAATGAATTATTGGGGCCACCAGGTGTGGTAAAATTTCAAAATACTATTGCTAAAGCATCCGCCATAAGGGTAGTATTTTTCTAGTATTGGTGACAATATAAATATAAGCATATTTTGTTACTTTCACCATATTGAATAAGTTACATAAAAGTTAGGGTTTAGTTGAGTTTGAGTTATTTGTGATATCGCTAAGGGGTCCCCTACCCTAACACCACCCCCCAGTGGACCGTAGAGGCTAAAGAGACTTTCATTGACCTCAAACATGACCTGTCCTCCGCTACTTGACTATTAGTTGACCTTTTTCTTCGATGTTTCTGAAAGTGATAGTATGACTAACACAGTCCTTTTTTCAGAAACAGAAGGGGGTGAGTGAGGTTGGAAACAGACTCCTTGGAACAAAATCGACAATAATCAGACTCTTGACACATTCCATAGTTTTAACGTTTTTCCCGTGGGTAAGAAGTTATAACTAATTTTAATTTAAAAATAATGATTTTACACATCGATAGTACTTTAGTATATCAAATTTAGAATATGGAGGAGGTGAGGGTGAACCATGTATAGTCTTTGATTTCACTGATATGATCAATACAGTACAAGGGAAAAGGTACGTACTGACTTGTGTTGACAATCACAGTGGTTGGCCGGAATCAACAACGACCTCAAAAGAGGATGCAATATCAGTAATTAGATGACTTGTGAATGACCTAGTACCCCGACATGGTTTCCCCAAAAAGATTAGGTCAGACAAAGGCAACCATTAAAAAAAAAAAATACTCACTTAGCCTTGGTCGAAAAGGCTTTCGGACTAGAACACGGGTTTGGGGTACCATCCTGAGTCCCAAGGTAAGGTTGAAAGGATGGACCAGAACATTAAAAACTAATTGGCTAAAATCTGTGCACAGACCAAATTTAATTGGATTGACATGTTGCAATTAGCGTTAATGATCATTCGAAGGTCCGTGAATAAAACTGTTTTACCGCCCTTTGAGTTTTTCACCCTATGAGCTGCATACAGGTCAGCCATTCACAGGACCAGCAGCCCCCCATGGAAGAAGGACTCAGCGTAAAACCAAAATGGTATTTTACACAAAAAATTGCAGAATTTGTGTGCCAGTTCTTCTGTACAGATTCCCTTCCGCCCGCTGAGAGGGTCAAGATCAAGGTCATCAAACGCAAGTGAACGGAGCCCAGGTGGACTGGTCCCTTCAAGGTCGTGGAACGGACGTCCCACGCCCTTCGACTGGCTGGTAAAGGGGACACCTGGTACCACCTCTCCCTCTGCACTACTGCTGAAGAACCTGACAGATTACCAGCGGATGTCATTGCTGACATCGCCACAACATCTGCCCCTCAGCCCAGGAGACGAGAGAGATTTTCTACCTACATTACTCTTTTCAACTTCTATATTGTATATCCTTGTGTGAGACCAATCCAGTATGCTAAATGTTTCTTAGTTTTTCTTGCTTGTTTTCAGCATAACTATATGTGTCGTTACATTAAGTGAAAAGTTTGATGTTTATCCCCGTTTTGTTACCTAAATTACTCTGATATTGATAGACGAAAGGCAGGATGTTACACCCGACTAGTATTCCCTGACGGACTGGTGCTTGGGCGTGTTCTACTGTCTTTGTGTCTCAGTTCATCCTTCCTGACGACAGTGACTGACAAGTGTCTAAGAACATACAGCGGACTTTAAATAGAGTGGGTCAAAGGGGATAGCAAGACTTATTTTTTGACCTGTGCGGTGTGATTAAGTACGGGGGACACAATAGCTATTACCGTGGTAATAACCTCTATATTTGTTACGACCCAACCCTGAACCATTGGTGTCGGATGCAGACAACATACTATGGTAAGTGGTGCCCATCGTCCCTTTTATGTTGTTTTGGGGGTTGACCTGACTGATACAGACTCTAAAGGAATTATTAAAATTAATGTCCTTGAGAGAGCGTTAACTACCTCTACACCCTCTGTAGCACCTAATGTACCACCCCACCTCGGTGGTGTTTCAAAGGCTCTCACATCTGTGCGTGCTAATGACATCACCACCGAAGGCCTGGTAACTTTGACCTTAGGAGCGGGTGCTGACAACCTGTGGCTCAGGTGGATGCCAAAACCTGGGTGACTGTGTTGCTTCTTCTGCTGGACGTCCCTTTTCCCACACTTACCCCGCCCCTTTTAAGTTAAATGACATGTGTACCCTTCAGTTGACAATGCCCCCCGACTTCTTCCCTTTGTGGCCCAAAAGCTGAATTACACGCGTTTTCAAATTACAGGACCCTCTTCGTCCCCCAACAAATTGGGTGACATTAACCGTTACTGGTGCACCACACTGATAGATGGCTCTAGGATAGGCCCTTGGGCACGAGCTGACTTATTCTGGTGTTGTGAGGAGCACAGATTGTACATTAGAATCCCGACGTCAGCCGTTGGGCTTTGTGCTATGGTTAGACTGGTGACCCCAGTCACCAAATTAACACCCCTTGGAACTCCTGTTTCAGCGGCCTCTCTAACTCCCCGCCGCCATTGAGACTAACCAACCTGACTCGTGACACAGTTGAGGGACTTGCTGAACAAGTTGCCCCGACCTCCCTCAGGGCCGTTCAGATCCGCATAGCCCTTGACCGCATCATAGCCAAGGAAGAAGGAGTGTGTGCAATGTTTGGTGACCAATGCTGTACCTTCATTCCTAACAACACTGCCCCCGATGGCTCAGTTCAGAGGGCCTTAAAGGGCCTCCAGGCCCTGTCTAGGGAACTACTGAAGTTTCAGGGGTCTCTGACCCCTTCAAAGATTGACTTCAAAGCACATTAGGCAGGTGGACTGACCTAATTAAGTCTGTCTTGGTCTCCATTCGGAGCTTTTTTGGCCATCATAGCCTCATGCGGTTGCTTTATCGCCCCTTGGGCTAAGTGTCACTAAAGGGGGTCTAGCAAAGTGGTAACTTTAAGACTTTCGAGAATTGTTGGTTTACTTCCCTGACCATGACGACATTGACGTGGACTCCCTCCATCTATCTCCCATGTAAATAAGCTGTTGTTTTATTGCTAGCTTGCTTAAAGAAAAAAAACAGCACCTACTTTAATGTGGGGCGTGCTTTATAAGTTTTGTACAAGTAATAAAGATCTTATTGGAAGATCTTAAAGGGGGACTTGTTGGAAGCAGATCAGAATCATATCCATATTTAAGTGTTACTTCTTTCTAAACTCCTATAGTCATATAAAGAATAGCTAGTATTCTTCTGTAGGAGTGTAGGCAGAGAAACGACGGAGATTTATTCCTCTTTGGAGAGCCAAGTAACACTCCGTTTATTTTCAGAGAGAACAACACAACAACAAAACTGTCGCACAGGTAATTACGTCAGCACCACAGAGGTGTGTCTCAACCCTTCAAAGTAAAAGCACCTATGCACCTATGCAAGTAAACATGGGCTAGAACGCAGTGAATTATAACCGTAATAATTAATAAGTGTCCTGTGTGTGTATATCCACCACACACGTCCCCCCAGAATTCACAAGAACTGGCCCAGTGAAACGACCAGGGACCCGAATGACCCGCCCAAAGCGATTCCGAAGCTCCTGGGCAGGTGGAGGGGGGTGAAGCGGGAGGGTGACAGCCGGCTGCTGACGGCGAGCAGACGTCGGTTGGCAGTGTGGGGGTCGACCGCGACGTGGTGCCTGAGCCACCTCAACTGAACGGCCCAAATCCAGGTGGGCTGGCTTCAGCCGGTCCACTGAGACGCGATCCAGTCTGCCCCCAATGTCAATGACAAATGTCTTATCCCCAGCCTCCACAACCCGATAAGGACCGTCGTATGGTGGTTGCAAGGGCCCCCTATGGGCATCGTGGCGGATGAACACGTACCCCGCTGCTCGCAGGTCAGGGGGAATGTGCACCTGGGGCAAGCAGTGGTGCGAGGTCGGGACTGGTAGGAAGGTACGGGCAGTGTCCATGAGGCTACGCCGCTGGTCAGAAGCAGACCATGGGACTGTAGTGCGGGGTATAAATTCACCTGGGACTCTGAGGGTCTGGCCATAAACTAACTCCGCTGAGGAAGACAGGAGGTCCTCCTTAGGCGCAGTTCTAATCCCCAGCATCACCCACGGGAGCTTGTCGACCCAGCCGTCGTCTGTGAGAGAAGCCTTAAGGGCGGCCTTCATGTCCCTGTGAAAACGTTCACACATGCCGTTTGCTTGAGGGTGGTATGCTGTAGTGCGGTGGAGTGAGACACCCAACTGACAGGCAACAGTATTCCAGAGCTCGGAAGTAAACTGGGGGCCACGATCAGACGAAAGGTCAGATGGGGCACCATACCGGGCGACCCAGGTACCAATGAAGGCCCGGGCCACATCAGCTGATGTCGTTGCTGACAGTGGGACAACCTCCGGCCAACGGGTGGTCCGGTCCACCATAGTCAGAAGGTGAGTAAATCCCCTGGAGGGAGGAAGGGGTCCCACCAGGTCAACGTTGACGTGGTCAAAACGCCTTTCGGGAACTGCAAACTGCTCCAACGGGGCCTTAACATGGCGATGGATCTTAGCGCGTTGGCATGCCACACAGGTCCTGACCCAGTCGCGAATGTCCTTCTTGAGGCCATGCCAGACAAACTTTGCTGCCACGAGACGCTGTGACGGCTTGCTGCCTGGGTGCGAGAGGCCATGTATGGCGTCGAAAACTTGCCGTCTCCAGACCTGCGGCACCACAGGACGGGGCAGGTCCAGAGATACGTCGCAGAGCAGCGTTGTGCCGGCATCGCCGAACGGGACGTCCGCCAACTGGAGGCCAGTGACCGCTGTTCTGTACGCCTGAATGTCGGGGTCCGAAACTTGGTCCACAGCCATTCGGGCATAGTCTATTCCAAGGTGGACAGCACCAATGACCACACGGGAGAGGCAGTCAGCCACGGGATTGTCTTTTCCTGACACATGTTTAATGTCCGTGGTAAATTCAGAAATAAAAGCTAGGTGGCGCTGTTGCCTGGCAGACCATGGTTCCGACACCTTGGCCATGGCGAAGGTCAAAGGCTTGTGATCCACAAAGGCAGTGAACGGACGGGCTTCCAGCAGGAAACGGAAATGACGGATGGCTAAATACAGGGCGAGGAGTTCACGGTCAAAAGTGCTATATTTCTGCTCACTGGACCTAAGTTGGCGGCTGAAAAAAGCGAGAGGTTGCCAAACACTATTGACCAACTGCTGGAGAACAGCACCAACAGCATAGTCTGAGGCGTCCGTGGTCAGAGCAACAGGGGCGTCAGGCACCGGGTGAGCCAGCATAGTTGCGTCCGCGAGTGCATCCTTTGTAGCAGAGAAAGCTGCCAACATGTCCGTGGACCAAGAAAGGGCATGCTTAGAAGTTTTTTTACCCTTGAGAGCGCTGTATAGGGGGCGCATAAGGTCGGCAGCCCGAGGCACAAAACGGTGGTAAAAATTGACCATGCCGCAGAACTCTTGTAGAGCCTTGACAGTGTGAGGCTGCGGAAGCCCCAACACTGCCTCCACCTTTGACGGCAGAGGAATCGCCCCTGCTGTAGTGATGTGGTGGCCCAGGAAATCCATGGAAGACAGTCCAAACTGGCATTTCGCTGGGTTGATGATCAAGCCGTGCTGCTGGAGACGACTGAAGAGAAGACGCAGGTGTGATAGGTGCTCTGCCTCAGACGTGCTGGCCACTAGGATATCGTCCAGGTAGACAAAAACGAATGACAAGTCACGCAGCACCGTGTCCATCAATCGCTGAAAGGTCTGGGCAGCATTTTTTAGTCCGAATGGCATCCGTAGAAACTCAAAAAGCCCGAATGGGGTAATCACAGCTGTTTTGGGAATGTCCTGAGGCTGAACTGGTACCTGGTGATAGCCCCGGACGAGGTCCACTTTAGAAAAAATAGACGCACCCGCCAGGTGGGCAGAAAAGTCATGGATGTGTGGAATAGGGTACCGGTCCGGCGTAGTGACAGCATTAAGGCGTCGGTAGTCGCCGCACGGGCGCCAACCACCATTGGGCTTTGGCACCAGGTGAAGGGGGGAGGCCCAGGGACTGTTCGACCGGCGGACGATGCCAAGGCGTTCCATGGCGTCGAACTCAGCTCTTGCGATACTGAGCTTGTGTGGGTCAAGGCGCCGGGCTTTGGCGTGCACAGGCGGGCCATTGGTGGAGATGTAGTGCAACACACCATGTTTGGCGGAGGCGGAGGAGAAGGTAGGTGCGGTGATGTCTGAGAACTCCTTGAGGAGGTGAGAAAAGTCATCAGCGGGCGAGAGGGCACTGGACAGCTTCGTCGGGGCAGTGTCACTGTGTTCACAGGGAAATGAGCCGAATGTTTCAGCATGGACGAGGCGGCGGTTCCTCACATCCACTAGAAGCTTGTTGGCAAACAAGAAATCAGCACCCAACAGGGGAGTGGACACCTTTGCTGACACAAAATCCCAGGTAAAACGCTGACCAGCAAAACTCACTGTCACAGTGCGTGTGCCAAAGGTGTGGATTGTGCTGCCATTTGCGGCCAGAAGGGGGGGGCCACACGGCCCTGCGCGAATGTCTGTGGCTGATGCTGGCAGCGCACTCATATGGGCACCTGTGTCACAAAGAAAGCGACGACCGGAGAGGGAGTCAGTAATAAACAGCAAGCCGCTGGTACGGCCGTCACCCACGGCTGCTAATAGGTGGCGGCCGGTGCGTTTCCCGACGCACCGATTGTACAGGGGGGAAGGCATTTCTTGGCTTTGTTGCCAAACTTGGCGTGGTAGAAACACAATCCTCCTGACTGCTTTGCACGTCGGGGCACAGTAGTGGTGGCAGAGATGGAGAATGGCTGGTGCATATGGTCATCACTGGTGGCAGTAGACGTGGAAGGGGGCGTGGCTGCAAAACATTTCTTCCCAGCTGAGAAAAATTTGTCCGCCTCCCTGGCCAACTGGCGAAAATCAGTAATAGATGAATTCGCAAGTGCCAAACGCACCTGTTCTGGAAGCTGCTGCAGGAATAGTTCTTTGAAAAGAAAACACGGCTGATGGTCTCCCAGCAGAGCCAGCATGTGATCCATCAGCTCAGAAGGCTTACTGTCGCCGAGACCGGGAAGTGAGAGGAGTTGGCGCGCACGTTCGGATTCAGAAAGTCCAAAAGTCTCCAGTAGATGCGCCTTCAGAGCGGCGTATTTGTTGCGTGCAGGAGGACGTTCTAGCAGACTCACCACTCTCCCCGCAGTCGAGCTTGTAAGGGACGCCACCACATGATAAAACTTTGTTTCGTCCGCCGTAATGTCTTTGATGGCGAATTGAGCCTCCGCCTGTGCGAACCACGCAACTGCGTTCCCTTCCCAAAAGTCGGGCAACTTTAGTGTAGCAGACATGTTCAGTAAACTCTGGAAACGTCCAAGAGTAAAAAGGGGTCACCAATGTAGGAGTGTAGGCAGAGAAACGACGGAGATTTATTCCTCTTTGGAGAGCCAAGTAACACTCCGTTTATTTTCAGAGAGAACAACACAACAACAAAACTGTCGCACAGGTAATTACGTCAGCACCACAGAGGTGTGTCTCAACCCTTCAAAGTAAAAGCACCTATGCACCTATGCAAGTAAACATGGGCTAGAACGCAGTGAATTATAACCGTAATAATTAATAAGTGTCCTGTGTGTGTATATCCACCACACTTCCTTCTTTTGAGTCTCATAGTAAGGTGTTGGCCTTCTAGATTGGAATGTGCCAGAGTAGAGATAACTCGGAGTAGTCTAAACAAAGGGAGTGGGGGCGAGGGACAGAGGGAAGATCACGGGACTTCCGGGGGTTTGAGGGGAGACCGAGCTAGACCGGGGTGGGGAACGCTGGTGTGCTAGATTGGTCTCATGGTTGTCCTCTAAGCTTGGAGAATAAACCACAAAATACCAATTACTGCCTGTTGATTGAATATAAACATCAGCTTATGTGCCATAAAAAGAATCTGGGAGAGACTAGCAATTTGAATTCCCCATTGGAGGAATGCTGGTCAACGCAACAGTATGTATATATATATATATATATATATATATATATATGTGTGTGTATATATTATATACATATATATGTATATGTAGATACAATGAATATCATGTAGATACAATGAATATCATATATTCCTATATCTAATCAATATTATACATACACTGTATATATGCAGTCTGTCAGTCAATGTCATTTCTTATGGTGAGTATAATATGTTGCAACTAGAACTTTTTAGTCGTCCCTCGTTTATTGCTGTTAACAGGTCCCGGACATCAAAATGTATTTATAAATTGCCTTTTTTTCATACACACGACCACGATACTCTAAGTAAATTTGTCCGCCAAGTAGAAATGAATAATTATAAACCAAATATTTTAATAGCTTGAGCTTAAAAAAAAACTGTTTAGGACCTTCTAAATACGTTTTCAACATTATGAGAGCTCTGTAAACATGAAATAACAGCTTTTAGTCACCTTTACAGTCTTTTTTTATTTGGAGTATTTTTTTAAATATTTTTTTCATCATTTTAAGGTTTCTTCTTATTGAGAGCCTCACTAAAATGTATTTATGTTTGCACTATGACAATAAAGACTTATAGGGAAAATAAATCAATGTGACGAGAGACGACTATGCGTTTAAGAGTAGAATGATTTAGAGTATGTAGTACCACCTCCAAAGCTGAAGGTGGCAGCAAAATATTGCATTCACAGATCGCCAACCCATCGAAGAGGCGTGGCTTTGCAGGCCAGGAGAAATCCAACTTCTGAACCCAATATACGCGCGGACTCCACGCGGCCCTTCTGAACGCCTTATGTCGGGTAAAAAGAACCTTCTGAACTCCTTATTTTGTGCAAGGGGAAACGAAATGTATCAAAGTATTTTGTCCTTTTTGAACCGGTTGACATAACAGCTGGAAAGTCATAATATTATTGAAGCCCGCTTACAAAGCTAACGTTAGCTACTGCGACTTCATAAACAGTGTGTCAACTATGCTAACGCTACTTAGCCATGTTGGCCTATATTGGTGTCAACGTACGCTCTATGCTTCAAACCTTCATATCATGAATGTCTATTCATTTGCTTACACTAGGAACATATTCAGAACTGCTTCTAATTTAGTCTCACAAACGTAAAAACGCAACAGTCACACTCGCTGCACGGTAACCATAACAATACAACCCCACCGGTCACTTCTGAGATGCGCTCGATCCTTCCAGTGTGGATATTGCATATTATCACAACGACTGTATCGATGTAAAAACAATAATTGTATTCATTTTCCTTCTCTTCTGCTCAAGGACTGCACCCTGGAGAGTAGAGATCAGTGGTCAGCGAGAGGATAGTTGAGAAAGGCCATGGCCTACTCGAGCTACAGCAACCTGAGCAGGGCTCAACTTACCTTTGAATACCTGCACACAAACTCGTAAGTCCATCCTTGCAGACAGAACAATGTCACTCTGTTTACAGTTTTCATCACATGCAGTGTGCTATCCACATAGGATAGAGTTATACACAACCATAATCTATATTTGGTTACGCCTTTTTCTATTGTCAAAATGTCCACATCAGGGAGAATCGAGCATTATTAATACAACTTTTTTTATTGGCATTTTCAAATAGACAGAAAAAAGTGCAAGTCGAAACAGTACAATTTTAAAGTCAGTAAATTATTCACACCCTTTCCCTTAAAACCCAAACCACCCATCCACCCCACTCAGGTCACACCAAAAAGGGACATATGGCACAATCATATAACAAGTAAGACGACAAAGACAGACACATTCACACACACATACACACACACACACACACATACGAGGCCAGAGACAGACAAACAGGCTGAAAGGAGAGAGAAAAAAGAGAAAATAAAAATTATAATAATAATTATAATAAATAAAAGGGAGATTATTCCTCATCTGCGTCTGGGCATAAGCCAAGAGAGTTGACATACAGCAAGAAAGGACTCCATGAGCTTTCAAACGCTTGAGAAGAGCCTTTTAGCGAAAACCTAAGTTTTTCCAGTTTTAGATTGTAGAGAACCTCTCTAATCCAACGGCCATGTGATGGGGGCGAGCCAGCTTCCAATTAAACATGATCAATCGTCTGGCCAGCAGGGTCGTAAAAGCAACAGCGCGTTTTAGTGGTACCGGGCACGTGTTATCGGGGCATACGCCAAAAATGTCTGATAATGAGTTGGGGGGAAAGTTTTGACCGTATGCCTTTTCGATTGTGTCAAAAATGTCCTCCCAAAAGGTACATAGTTTAGAGCAGGACCAGAACATATGGACATGATCAGCCGGAGATTGTTTGCATCTATTGCAGGTATTGCTAACAGTGGGGTAGATTTTGGATAGTTTTGAATTAGTGTAGTGAATTTTATGGATTACTTTGCATTGGATGAGACTATGATGGGCACATATTGAGGAAGAGTGGACCAGTTTCAGGGCAGAGTCCCAGTGTTGATCGGATATGTTGGTATTAAGATCGCTCTCCCACGAGGCTCTTATCACTGAGAATCGAGCATTATTGATAGTGTGAGGTCCTGTACAGTCTTCCTCTGTAGTGGTCTGGCAAACTGGCCTTTCTTCACTTTGGACTCAAACCTGCTCCTTGATCTTGGTAGTATCCACTGCTGCATTACTCTAATATCACTCTAAATTAAATGGCTAAACATTTCCATTGAATGTGACAACAGACACCATCACTTGTATTTTTTGTTGAATGAAAAATATCAATTGCATCTGCATGAGTTGTAACCTGACTCTCGCCAGACGCTTGTAGTCCGCTGAGCTCCACACAAGGGGTCTGGGCTCGAAGGCATTGCAAACTCCTTCAAGATAGCAAAAAATAATGAACCAAACAGGATCGCCGGGCGGGATTTCATAGATGTGACGTAGCGCAGAAGGGACTGTTTGATTCAAACAACAGCCCTCGCTGCGTCGTGTGCTGACATTGATTCCGCTATCGCAACTGTTTTGTCGAATCTATCGAATATTAATTCTTTAAAAGATGAACAGAGAACGGTTTTGAAGGCATATATTTTGGTGGCAAGGATGTTTTGGCTCTTCTTCCGACCGGGTTTGGATTTCCCAGCGTCGCTCTCATCAGCGTCACGGGTTGATTTCGATGTGGGTGGTTGAAGTAGCACGTCATTCAAGATAACGGACGAGTGGTTTATCCAATCACATACAATGATTTTTTACAAGGCCGCTTCTGAAATACATCTCCTATTGAGAAGTCCCAGATCCTTGTGTGGAGCTCAGCGAACTACAAGGATCTGGCGAGAGTCAGGTTACTACATGAGTTGTGCTAGTGGTTTAAATTGAGATTATATGAATTATGTTTAAAACATCTCATAGTATGACGCTGTATCCCTCCTGATTACTCTCCCCCCTCTAACTAATGCTTAGTGTGTCTTTTATTGACTGAATAACCTGAATGGTATTTGGTTTCAGGACAACCCATGAGTTCTTATTTGGAGCCCTAGCAGAGCTTGTGGACAATTCCAGGTGTGTGTGTTGATTTTATAGCTGATATTAAGCACTAAAATGTTTGTTTTGTAATCACATGATTGTTTTCCTTTTGCAGAGATGCCAACGCCACAAGAATTGACATTTACACAGGTATATTTGAACAAAGAATACACTGACAATTGACATTTCAGCTACTTGACACCTTTATACTTTAACAGAGAAAAAGCCAGAGCTGCGGGGCGGCTACATGCTGTGTTTTCTCGACGACGGCATTGGAATGGACCCAAGTAGGTGTCACAATATCATCTCAGACCTTTAGGCCTTGTCCATACAAACACGGATACTTAATAAACGCATACTTACTTCTGCATTTAGCCTCTTGTCCACACACATACTTTTGTCCTTAAAAACGCAGAGTTTTGCAAACGCTGGCCAAGGTGAAGAGTTCCAAAACTCTCCCCTCAGCATATGCATGTACACGGCTCAAACGGAGACTAGTACTCATCTGATGACGTCACGCTCAACAACCCTGCCTTGCTGGCTTTAACACACTAAGAAGACTTACTGTATGTTTGAATTTGAACATGCTGCCATTTTCACTATACATTGATAAAAGAAGAGGCACCAAACTGGGCTTTCGGACACTCCTGCCAGATGTCAATGACAGTCAACTGTTTGGGATATGATCGTTGTCAGACTTCCAGCTGATGGGACAACTTGGACAAGCAAGACGTTTTGCTTTGTGTCATAAGAAAGGTGCAACATTATCTCATGTTTTTACAACAGATCATGAAGTCAACTTGCGTGTGTTTCATTTGGGTAGATGGAGCTGGGCGCTACTGTGTGTGCGGGTATAATGCGCCCGAGTGACTAAAATAAACCAATGATGTATCCTTCCTCTTTGTTAGTGTGTACTGATGTTAAAAACAATATACACTTCATTGCACATATACCACTATATTGATGATTAAATGTGTTATAATTCCATGGGGCAAACACACATCCGTCTGCTTTAGGCACTTAAACATTGAAGTGGTTTTCTTGGCTCCTTGTTAGGGTGCGCTGATTTTAGAAATAATGTACACTTCACCACACATGCCCATATATATCATCATGTTGCTGATGTTATAATTCCTCAAAAAACATGTTATAGTTCCTCAAATGTTGGGTTTCGGCAACACAGGCACGCTTTAGGCACTTAAAAAAAGTTCTAGAGTCTTTGTGCAATTTCAGGCTGGTTTCAAAGATTATTTAATTGTCATTGTACATTTAGCAAGGCTGGGCGATATGGACGAAAAAGTATATCTCGATATATATTTTTGCTTAAACTTGATATTCGATATATCTCGATATATTTTTCGGTTAAAATATACATATGAAGATATTCATTTTTGAGCGATATTCACTGAAATTGAAGTGAATAATAACTGTAGTGTAAACGTTTGTAACTTTTATAAACCCAGTTAGTCAAGATGGGTAGTTACAGCACAGAAAATAAACTGTTTAAGTAGTACAGAATTACATAACATAAATACAATAGAAAAATATTGTTTCTATATAAAATAAATAACATAGCTGTGAAAATAATACATGTATCAAACTCAGATAAAAAATTAATTTGCAGGTAGGCACTTTTTAATTCCCAGTCGACGATGTAATGGACTGTCACGTACGGTTCTGTGGTCCGACTAAAAGTGGTCAGCGCAAAGTAAGTGACTTTACTTAATAGTGCGGTTATGATCTTCCTCACTTCGGCGTACATTTCACTTGAAAATTCTCTACTCTTTTCTCCGACTCTCTCGTCGTCATTTGGGACGTGCGCCTCTGTTGTGATTTCCTTTCCTGGTTGGATGACCCGCCCTATCTTGCCTCTGATTGGCCTATCGTAATGTTTTGCCCTACTCTTAACCAATCGTGACTCATCATTTTAAACCAACCAACCAACCAATCACGGATTTTCTTATACGTAAACCAACCAATCATTGATCTTTACAGTATATTTTGTGTTGTTGTTGTGGGTCAGTGCAGTGGGTGAGATAGTGCAAGCACGTCTTGGAAGGAGGAAGGGGAGGGGTTTAATAGCCCTTGGGGTGTTGCGAGGGAGTGGGAAGCAGGGCGAACAAGGAACACAACAAATAAGCGGTCTTTGGTCATTTTAATGTGAAAAAAATTATATCGATATTACGATTTTTTCTTAATTCATATCTTGTTTAAAAATATATCGATACATCTTACAAACTCGATATATCGCCCAATCCTAACGTTTAGTATATTAAAACAAACATAACAGAGGTAATGCCACCAAGTCAGCTTTTGCTGCTTTTCCGGGCTTCTGATTGGACAAAATGTCCGTCGGTCCACACCGTAAGTACTGGAAAATGCACTGGCATCCCAGTCACAAGCAGGAAGGTACTATTTGAGCTCATGCGCTGCTTGTGAGAGCAAGTAAAACAAGCAAATGGGAAGTAAAAAGAGCTTGGATGGCGTTGAAAAGGCGAGAATTAAAAAAAAGGAAAACGTGCCAAACTTTTAAAACTCTGATTTGTTGTACCTGTGGTGTTATTGTTTGTTTAGTGTGTCCGTATTGTCTATGTGTCATACTGTGTGTCTGTTTTTTTCTACCTGCCATAGGACGGATGGATGCAATTTAGCTTTTGTGCTAATTCCAGGGTATTTATGTTGAAGCTATTTTTGCTGACACATCGATTAATGTGCACTGGTGCAGTTGAGCTTAGGTACATTTTCATTTAGATCCCTGAAAATTTGCACTTAAACTCTACTCTGTTCAAATTATTCTACAATGTAAAGAAAACCTAATTTGGACTAATAGGAAAGTATATTTTAGGAAAATACACATAATTATAAGTTGAAAACAGACTTTAACAGTATAGGATGTTATTACATTATTTTAATGTAATATGTCAGTCATGTTCTAAGGTGGGCTAGTCTGCGCCTTGAAATTTTGTGCTGAGCTGCATGCAAACATTTGCATAAAGCAAACCCATGCCTATAGTATTAAAAACTTCAAAATTATCTGTCATTTATTAAAGAAAACAAGTTAACTATGGACAAAATGCAAATTGCGATGAAATATTTTAATCGTTTGACAGCCCTATTTTAGTTCCTTATTGTGTTTAATGTGGATTCAATATTTGAATCTCAGGCAGATGTTCTTCTTATGTGTTAAAATTTGAATATGATTTATGTGTTTTCCTAATTAGGCGATGCAACGCATGTGATCCAGTTTGGAAAGTCAAGCAAACGGTCCCCAGACTCAACTCAGATTGGCCAATATGGAAATGGGCTGAAATCGTAAGCTCCTCAATGCTTTTGTGACTGTGAAATAATGTGTCTGGCACGTATATGTTTTTGTCACATTTATTTATTGAAACTTTTTTTGATTGTATTCTTTGACAGGGGATCCATGCGTATTGGGAAAGATTTCATCCTGTTTACAAAAAAGGGCAACAATCTAACCTGCCTTTTTCTGTCGAGGACTTTTCATGAAGAAGAAGGACTCGATGAGGTTGGTTGTTGCTTGACATTTAATTACCTGCAACCAAATCTATTCTGCCTGAAAATGTGTGGTTTATATTGATACTCTTTATGAATAATGGATCTGTTATACATTTTATTTTATTTTTAACATTAAGGACCCTATTGTGTTGTAAAATGTTCCCACCCTGTCATCTTCAGGTAATAGTGCCTCTCCCTTCCTGGGATTTAGTGACCAAAGAGCCATTGACGTCTGACCCAGAGAAGTACGCCACCGAGACCGAGCTGATTTTCAAATACTCTCCTTTTAAAAGCCAACAAGAATTGATGGAGCAGTTCAGCAAAATTGAAAGTAGCAGCGGTAAGCACATGCCTATGTGTGGCAACCCTCAACTGTACATGTCGCATTCAAATGTGTCATTTTCTTTGTACAGTGGTACCTCAACTTAAGAGTATTTTTGAGATAAAGCTGTCTTTTGACTAATTGTTATACTTTAAAGTACCGGTACCAGCATAATAAAAAAGTTGCCTCTATGTTGAAGCTATTATCATATATATATCTGATTTATTACACCGGAAGACTTACAAAGTTTGCACGTAATTAGGTATGATCAAAATATGTCTGAGATTCCCGAGCCATTTTGAGAGATAATGAGCAGGCCAGTCACCTGCTCTGTGACGTAGAGGTGGGAAACACAGATCCCTTTACCATCAACAACAATGCTAATCAAGCAGACTTTGTGAGAGCCAACAACGATTACTTTGTGGCAAATTATGATCTAGAACTAGGGATGTAACGGTACAGTAGATACTGCGGTATTTCGGTTTCAAAGTCCTCACAATAATACTGTGACGCCTGACGGTGTCAAACACAAACTTGAAGTGTAGTTCTGAAAATAAACCGAATCCTTTGAGCAGCGCAGTGCGCCAAAGTGGGGGCATGGAATGCTGTAAGCAGAAAGAGTAGTGTGTTCGTATTTGATGAGAGGAATTGTTTTTTGGGATATTTCCTGAAAAATATCACCAAAATCTATCCACAACAATTTTGACTTATGTTGCTAACAAACCCTGGCGAAAATATAACCTCTTTGCCCAGAGGTAAGAAAGTGAGTTCTGCAAAGCAATACTTTCGTCTCCAGTGTTTCCAAGGCGACAGACGCAGAAACAGCCTGTCACGTTGCACAGCACGGAGATAGTAACCTAAAAAAAAGTTAAACGGAGTAAATATGAGGAAACTGAATAACTACTTGATCAATCCTCAATCCATCCATCTATTTTTCCACCACTTGGTTCTCTCGATGTATCGTGCGGGCTAGAGCCTATCCAGCTGCACTCAGGCGGAAGGCAGTGTACACCTTAGACAAAATGCCATCTCATAAACTGTCACCCAGAAAATATATTTGTAGCCAGTGAAGCCAAATATCAGTTTGTGAGTTATTTACATTGTTAAAAGTTAAAATGTTTAACTTCTGAGAATCAGCATTTTTCAGATTGATATGAACATGTTCACTATGGAGGACACTGCTTGTCAGAAAGTAAAAGTTGAAAGACACTGAAGTTAACAATATTATTTTACACTGGATGTTTACATTGTCACTTTAAAGACATGCAACTGTAAGTTTGTTTTATATATATTTGCTTAAAACAGTGGACGTCCCTGCACAATTCTTTGCACTTAAAAATTGTGTTGGTAGTAATACATATGATTAGAACAGTTTAACATTGTTTTTGTTCAGTTACAGTAAGTATGCTTATCCTAAACATTCCTGTGACTTAATTTTACACAATATAACATTTTTAAGCTTTCTTTTTTTAGGACATATACCACAATAATATCATACCGTGGCCTTAATACCAAAATAATATTGTACCGTGAGATTTGATACCGTTACATGCCTATCCAGAACCTTATCTTTTTTAGCCTGAATATAAGGAGGATGAACTACAAGTTTTAGAAGCTGTGCGCTAAACAGATCCAACTTTAGTAAAACACTATAGCATCATGTACTTGTAGCAGTATTGTTAAGGGCTGAACAAGAAATACAAACTAAATTGAATGTCACAGATGAACAACTTCTCGAATTATGGCTAAATTCTCTTATCCAGATTAGAGGCATGATTTATAATCTAGAATAACTTTGACAAGCCAAGACGCAATGCAGCAGCAGGACACCAACCGGCCCAAAGTACAGCAGCATTAACTAGCTACTTCTCTGTGATCAATGCGCCGGAAAAAAATTGTTTGTCTGCGTCAGTGCTTATAATAACAATATTGCGTTTGTTTGGTTAATATTCAGGTCACAATATGTAAATAGAAAGGTTTTTGGTTGGTTATTTAGATGGCTTTGTGGGCGGAATAAAGGGCCCCCGTTGACTTAATTGTTAGCTGACTTTTTAGTTATTTATTTATTCATGATTTAGAATACATAAAAAAAGAAAAACATGTGTTCTTGTCATACATAGGGATTTGTGAATGATAGACAGCACATATCTTTTCAATTTTTGCGTATTTCCGTTATGACTGATCTGCTGATATGGGCAAAGTGCATATGAATTTCCACCGTGACGTCAATCGACCCTGAATCTACTGAAATTTACATTCTGAGCAGAATATTCACAATGTCTGTCTGAAATTGTGGCAATTTGTGATGTTTAGAGGATATTTTCACATACTTTGCAGAATGGAAATACAATTGGATATGGTTTATTGGATACAATGAAACACAACTCAGCATCACATGTTTTTCTTTCATTATACTGGTACTTTAAGAGACAAGCAAACATTTGAGTTACAATCACCCTCGCCATTAGTTGGCGTAGTAAATGTCACAGTGAACATACGTAAATTCGGCTAATACAGCTGGTCTTACTATCTAACATTAGTTTATAATTAGAGATCAACCTAAATTTGTTTCTCTACCATGCAAAGGAAGAAATTGGGTGAGAAACAGTGCTGAGAAGAAGCGGATGATATTCCTTGAGTAAAAGGGGACCTATGACGATTATAATTACATTTTAAACTCTTTTTTGTGGTCCAGATAATATGTATTGGATATGCTTTGGTGTACACAGTCACCTTTATACTCCATTTTCTTTTGTCTGAAAGCTGTTCGATTCTGGAGGCGTTCCCTGATTGCAAATGAAACGATGCCCGACTTTCTCTTAAAGATTCATAATTTATATTTTAAAGATGTACACTTGGTAAAAAAAACATATATATCTTCAAATCGTTACCACAATTATTTTTCCACACACGGTCGAAAATTAACTTAGTAAACTTTGTATAGATTCTCCGGCAACAACATTAGGTACACTTGTACAAACTGATTGCTTCAGAGAGTGCTTTGAAAAAGCTGATTTTAGAAGCATTCATGTAACAGTTGTCACTGCATGTCACAAGTCGGTGTTATGTTCATGCCACGATTAGATTAAAACAATATTATCTTACAATGTTTTGTGTTTTCTCATGGCATGAAGCAGACGGAGAGGAGCTCTGCCTCCTCTAGCTCAGAGCTTAATTTATGGTACATTCCATTAACCTCGGAAGTTGAAAGTCGGATCTGAGAATGATGTCACAGCAGAATTATGAGCCTTCCAGTTACGATGTCGTAAATCAATATGCACTTTTTATCTTTCATTTTACAGTCACACAATTAAAAAAAAGTTATTCTTTGCTGATCTAAAAAAAAATAAAAACAATTTTGTTTGTTTTCTTTAATGTTTATAAGGATACATTTAGGGGTAGGGCGATAAAATGGTGTCATTGTATTTCACGATAGACATTTGATTGATATCAAAATAAAATGCGTTCGATAAATTGTTAGATATTTTGGTTGAAAGAAACCGGAAGTTACGAAGTAAAACTCATTGCATGAACAAACGGGAAGGGATCACTGAGCAATGGAAGGGACATGCTAACTGGCAATCGGGTAACAGTTTCAACTACCATATTTGCTTGCACCATCTTGTGTCGCTGTTTATTCTCTGCATGGAGTGAGAAGAGGAACTGTTGTATCTTGATATATCAAGATACGATATATCAATAACAATAACAAAAATGTGTTTTGTTGGTTTTAATGCAGACAGTGCAGCAACATCCTCGCACTTCCAAGGTCTCGGTCTAACTCGTAGCTTCCCAAACTACCTGTGGTGTTCAACAGTTTGTATACACTACTGCCATCTTGTGTCTCAAAACTGCAAATACTGTCAAATCTACTATACAACAGAAGCTAAACAGAAGTGGGGGGTGTGCTTAATGTTTTCTTCTTTCTATAAGGGTGCAACAGAAAATAATTGAGAAGCATTGAACTACAGTAACATTTCTTTGTACGCTATAAATGTCCGACAATACATCGTATACAGATAATTTAGTGCAAAAAAAACTAGTCATAAGTGCTAAAGGATATTTTGGAAGCCTCTATTATTATTTGCCATTTTGAAGCCAACGCAGGGGTAGTGAATACTCTGCCTTCTGCGTAGGAAACCCTGGAGGGGAAATTCCAACTTCCCAGTACAACTGGAACGCACCATTCATGTCCAAATAAGTGCTTCTACCTTGCAGTGACGTCACAATATAGCTGCCGGACCCCAAAATCCCGCAAACAGAGGCATCCAAAACTACGTGCAAGCTCACGCCATAATGCATTAATCTTATAATGTATCCAATATTTTATTACATCAGAAAAGACTAAATTCATTGTAGGTATCAAAAACATGACTGACCGTGTAGTTCACTTGGTAAGGAAATTTGAGCATGTTGCTGGGAGTCTGCACCATACTGAAGCAGAATGAGTAGATAACACCAACCAAGGATGTTCAAATTATATCTAGATGGTGGACAATTGTCCGTTAAATTATTGAAAAGCTGCTAATGGTGTGTTTGACAAAGAAGCAGCTGGATGGAGTTACCGTAGAAGTCCACTCTCCAAGATAAATGCTGTATGTTACTACTTTATTTTTTTTAAACTACGGTAACTGTTAGCAGTACTTTCTAAAGTATTATTTTGATACAATATTTGTCATTTCAAAGTTGTTGTTTTTAAAGGGCATGTTAAGTGTGCTGTTTTTGGTGTGCGCAAGCCCCAATTAAATTGATTTTAGCAGAAGAAATAATAAAAAAGGAAATAATCTTCATAACATTACAGTAAAGTACAGAGATAGAAACAATTACTTCACAAGGAAAACACGTAAAAAATGAAAACAATACATAATGTATGTTTTTTTAATATCCAAAAATAAATTTCAATGGGGGACATTGATTTGAAAATACAAGTGTTTTGAGTTAAAAGCGCCATCACAGAACCAGTTAAGCTCAAAAGTTGAGGTTCTACTGTATATTTACCCTTCTGAGATGCTTGACCCATTGTGATTTCCTAATTTGTGGTACGTGTAAAGGAACACTGGTGATCATCTATAATCTGAAGCTTATGGACAACAGAGAACCAGAGCTGGATGTAGAGATGGATCACCAGGACATACTGATGGCTGGAACACCTACAGAAGGAGTGTGAGCACAGAGCAATTATATTTTAATTCAACTTGAACAAAATATCACACCTTGAGCAAACAACAATTGCTGCGACACCCACTCGCTTACAGGAAACCAGAGAGGAGGTCGTTCAGAGCATACGCAGCTGTGCTGTACATCGACCCTCGCATGAGGATTTTTATACAGGGACATAAAGTGAGGACCAAAAGGTTGTCCTGCTGTCTTTACAAACCAAGGTAATGTCGCAAGATGTGTATTATAACATTAACAATCCTGCGACAGGCGTTCATTGGCGTCCTTTCTCCTTTTGCAGAGTTTATAAGTACTCATCAACTCGTTTTAAAACACGTGCCGAGCAAGAAGTCAAGAAAGCAGATCATCTCGCTAAACTTGGTAAATGAGTGATAGACATCCACCTTTATCATCCCTTAATGGTCTTTTTAACATTCATACATTAAATTGGTCATTCTTCCAACAATTCAAGCGGAGGACAAAGCCAGAGAATCTGAGAGCAAGCGTTTGGCAATGGAGGCTAGACTTGGAGAGGATGTGTCAAAAGACTCTCGGGTAAACGCCTGTTCTCTTTAAGGTACATTTTAACTGCTCAGGGTTATTGAGACCTAGCGTATCCCTCCCCGTTTCTTGTCTTTCAGACTATCCTGAGGAAGGTTCAGGATTCGGCCATGATGCTCAGACGGGACGCTGACATGAAGAAAATAATTCTAGAGGCCAAACAAAAGTATGATAAACTATATACACAGTAGATCTTACTTACGGGTGGAACTCAAAAAATTTGAATATAGTGCAAAAGTTCATTAATGTTAGCAGTTCAGCTTTAAATGTGAAACTAATATGTCATATGAATTTCTTACATGCAAAGTGAGATATGTCAATATTTAATTTGTTACAAATTTGATGATCATAACTTAGTTTTTGAAAACCCCAAATTTTCTCTGATTGTCAATTCCAAGTTTTCACAGGCTGTAAGCCATAATAATTAAACTTATATAAAAATAAGGCTTGAAATATTTTATTTGTCTGTTATGAGCTGATATTAGTTTCACTTGGCAAATCTAATTGCTGGAATTAACTAACTTTTGCACAATATTGAAAATGTTAGCGCTTCACTTATACTAGAGTTTTTTATGGAATGCAAGTAAAAAAAAAATCCCAACAGCATGCCTCTGCTTTAGTCAGTATATTCATTGTCTTGCAATATAAAGTTTATAAAAACATCAGAATACCAACACAGGCTTAGTCGCTTATTTTTTCTTTCAGAGCGTTAAAAGAGCCCAAAGAGTTGAACTTTATTTTTGGAGTGAACATTGAACAGAGGGACCTGGATGGGATGTTTGTGTATAACTGCTCTCGTCTTATCAAAATGTACGAGAAGACCGGCCCTCAGCTTGAGGGAGGCATGTGAGTAGTGCGCACCCTTGACTTTATTTAATACAAATGATTGTGCTTAAGAGGTTTTACAATGTCCTTGCTTCACACAGGGCCTGCGGAGGTGTTGTCGGCGTAGTAGATGTCCCATATTTAGTTCTTGAGCCTACTCACAATAAGCAAGACTTTGCTGATGCTAAAGAGTATCGCCATTTACTTAAGTCAATGGGGGAACATCTGGCTCAGTACTGGAAGGACACTAACATAGGTGAGGAGCATTTGACTTTCAGAGTCAAAATATATACCATATTTTTCGGAGTATAAGTCGCACCGGCCGAAAATGCATAATAAAGAAGAAAAAAAACATATATAAGTCGCACTGTAGTGTAAGTCGCATTTTTTGGGGAAATTTATTTGATAAAACTCAACACCAAGAATAGACATTTGAAAGGCAATTTAAAATAAATAAAGAATAGTGAACAACAGGCTGAATAAGTGTACGTTATATGACGCATAAATAACCAACTGAGAACGTGCCTGGTATGTTAACGTAACATTACGGTAAGAGTCATTCAAATAACTATAACATATAGAGCATGCTATACGTTTACCAAACAATCTGTCACTCCTAATGATTATATATCTATATATCTAATCGCTAAATCCGATGAAATCTTATACGTCTAGTCTCTTACGTGAATGAGCTAAATAATATTATTTGATATTTTACGGTAATGTGTTAATAATTTCACACATAAGTCGCTCCTGAGTATAAGTCGCACCCCCGGCCAAACTATTGAAAAAACTGCGACTTATAGTCCAAAAAATACGGTATTCATCTACTATTGACCAAAAATATTGTTATAACTGAAATCTTGCTCATTTCTTACCCGACTCCTTTACAAAGTTCAAGACGATTGGTCAGGTCTTTCTGTAAAAGCTGCCACGGCATTGGCCTGAATTAAATACAGTAACATCCTCAATGAACTATTTTAATTTAATGCTGGCTAGGGTTGCGCGATACAGACGATTCACAATACATATGCTATAAATTTGGCAGACGATACAGCTTTTAACAGTACCATTATATCTAGATAATGCATGTTAACACATTCCAGCTGTGTGCTGCAACTTTAGCAGTGTCAAGCAAACGACCGCGTCCTCAACGCAGTGTAGCATTCGCGCTAGTGACTAATGTCCCTCCACAGTGCAAAGCCACCACTAAATCAGCAATATGTTCCTCCATAGCAGCTAATAAACTACGTCAGGGGTGTCAAACTCAAATACAGAGTGGGCCAAAATTTAAAACTGAACAAAGCCGCGGGTCAAGGTTGGACAAATTAACCTTTTAATAGGGACCCAAACAAGTTTTGCATTGAATATTGAACAAGCAAGGCTTATATAACTTTATAGTGACATGCAAAATCGAGTTTCAAATAATAATAATAATAATAAAAAAATATCAATGGCATGGCGTCGTGGCGAAGTTGGTAGAGTGGCCGTGCCAGCAATCGGAGGGTTGCTGGTTACTGGGGTTCAATCCCCACCTTCTACCATCCTAGTCACGTCCGTTGTGTCCTTGGGCAAGACACTTCACCCTTGCTCCTGATGGCTGCTGGTTAGCTCCTTGCATGGCAGCTCCCGCCATCAGTGTGTGAATGGGTGAATGTGGAAATACTGTCAAAGCGCTTTGAGTACCTTGAAGGTAGAAAAGCGCTATACAAGTATAACCCATTTATCATTATATCAAATACAATTTAAATAAAAATTGAATGCATCTTTTCTATTTGCAGCCTTCTGAGGTAAATATCAACATTAACTTTTTCCACAGGCTAATAAATTTGAAAATAAAATAATAATGAATAAACCAACCATTCAGGACTTTAAACTGCTCAGTTTGCAACACACAGATCTAATCTGATGTGCCCAAGCCAGATACCTGGCATCTTTTCTTGGATGCTAGTTCATTAATGTCGGGGCTCAGGCTTTGAGCTGAGGCAACCTTCATTATCGAACGAAGGTGTCCATCAGTCATTATATCTCGTAGCCCACCCGGACTACAGTCTTGGGGTCGTGCCTTAAAAGCACTGCCTTTAACGTCCTCTACGAGCTGTCATCACGTCTGCTTTTCATCCATTTTAACAATGTGCCGGCCCAGTCACAAGAAATGTGCGGCTTCTCTACGCGCACACACGTGAATGCGAGGCATACTTGATCAACAGCGATACAGGTTACACTGAGGGTGTCCGTATAAACAACTTTAACACTGTTAGAAATATACGCCACACTGTGAATCCACACCAAACAAGAATGACAAACACATTTCGGGAGAACATCCGCACCGTAACACAACATAAACACAACAGAACAAATACCCAGAACCCTTTGTAGCACTAACTCTACCGGGACACTACAAAATACACCCCCCGCTACCACCAATACCCCCAGACACACACACACACATTTTGTAGCGTCCCGGAAGAGTTAGTGCTGCAAAGGGTTCTGGGTATTTGTTCTGTTGTGTTTATGTTGTGTTACAGTGCGGATGTTCTCCCGAAATGTGTTTGTCATTCTTGTTTGGTGTGGGTTAACAGTGTGGTGTATATTTCTAACAGTGTTAAAGTTGTTTATACGGTCACCCTCAGTGTAACCTGTATCGTTGTTGATCAAGTATGCATTGCATTCACTTGTGTATGCGTGCAGAAGCCGCACATATTGAGTTACTGGGCCAGCACTCGTTGGACTGGATAAAAAGCGGACGTGGCGTTTTCGGGAGGGGCACTTAAATTTGGGAGTCTCCCGGGAGGATTGGCAAGTATGAGAATTAGCGGTGAATGCGGTTTTACCGCGGTACCGCCGCTGTATATAATCAACGGGCCAGCTCTAGTGTTAATTTGATATCGCCTCAAGGGCCAAGTGAAATTACACGGCGGGCCATATTTGGCCCGCGGGCCAGAGTTTGACACCCATGAACTACGTTTCATAAAAGTAATTATTAATTCCTTTGGGAAAGTTCCTTCGGGGAAATTCTAGTTCCAGCACCAGGTAGCACCAAAAATACAGGAGAAGCACTTAGACACAAAGATAAATAAAAAATTAAGTAACAAATTATGTAAAATAACAGATAAAATAGAGTAAAAAAAAATGTACATTTTGTAAAAGATGCCCAAGATGTTCATTAAATAAAGTTACAAGTTATATAAAGATACTATTATATATTAATATACTATTGTCACTGGAGGACAACGAATAGCTAAACATGCTACACTACACACTGTAAATAGAATATGCTAATGGTTAACCACTAAGCTAGAGCTCTTGAATGTTAACAAATCGATACTATAGTGGTTAGATCAATATTCTTTATTATCAAAAAAAATGTTGTCATTGTTTACAAACTCAGAAAATAAATCTCTGTACACAGGAGGGCTTTAAGGGAAAAAAACGAAAGGATTTAAATCCGACCCTTTTATAGGAATTAATGTTAAATATTTAACTGAAATTGTTACCGCCATCCTGTGTTTTTTTAAATCATAATTGTAATAAAAATTGTAATCATTCACTAGTCTTAATAATTTAAGGTGTCGGTGTCAGCATTTTTATGACCAATAGTGCCCCTGTAATTACTTGGTATTGTATCCATACCCAAATTTGTATTATCTCCCATAACTAATGTAAAGTATAAAGCAACAGAAGAATAAGTGTTTTTTTGCATTTTAACAGAAGTGTAGATAGAACCCTACTACCACAGAATGTACCCAAATATTACCAGTAAATGAGCAAATATATTTTAATAGTTTTGAGAAAATAATACAACAGCAAATTAAGCAATATGTTACAGCATACGTCAGCAGCTAAAATAGGAGCTTGTAACCAGTTTTGCAATGATTTTATTATCATTTACCTGCCAAATTAAATATCATGATATGTATTCTTATCGCAGAAGGCTGCAATATACAAACCCCGTTTCCATATGAGTTGGGAAATTGTGTTAGATGTAAATATAAACGGAATACAATGATTTGCAAATCCTTTTCAACCCATATTCAGTTGAATATGCTACAAAGACAACATATTTGATGTTCAAACTGATAAACATTTTTTTTTTGCAAATAATCATTAACTTTAGAATTTGATGCCAGCAACACGTGACAAAGAAGTTGGGAAAGGTGGCAATAAATACTGATAAAGTTGAGGAATGCTCATCAAACACTTATTTGGAACATCCCACAGGTGTGCAGGCTAATTAGGAACAGGTGGGTGCCATGATTGGGTATAAAAACAGCTTCCCAAAAAATGCTCAGTCTTTCACAAGAAAGGATGGGGCGAGGTACACCCCTTTGTCCACAACTGCGTGAGCAAATAGTCAAACAGTTTAAGAACAATGTTTCTCAAAGTGCAATTGCAAGAAATGTAGGTATTTCAACATCTACGGTCCATAATATAATCAAAAGGTTCAGAGAATCTGGAGAAATCACTCCACGTAAGCGGCATGGCCGGAAACCAACATTGAATGACTGTGACATTCGATCCCTAAGACGGCACTGTATCAAAAACCAACATCAATCTCTAAAGGATATCACCACATGGGCTCAGGAACACTTCAGAAAACC
>NC_084736.1:45512285-45554785 GCF_033978785.1 Entelurus aequoreus
TGGCCAAGAAATCATAAATTCTCCCAGGGTATGTAAACTTATGAGCACAACTGTATATGTGGAAATGTGTATATATATATGCGTATTAATATGTATGTATATATGTATGTGTATATATATATATATGTATGAGTATATATATATATATATATATATATATATATATATATATATATATATATATATATATGTCTATATATATATATATGTCTATATATATAAATATGTATGTGTATATATATATATATATTAGGGCTGCAACTAACAACTTATTTGATAGTCGATTATTACTTTGATTAATCGTTTAATAATCGGATAAAAGAGACAAACTACATTTCTATCCTTTCCAGTATTTTATTGAAAAAAACCCAGCATACTGGCACCATATTTATTTTGATTATTTTTTTCTCAGCTGTTTGTAAATGTTGCAGTTTATAAATAACGGTTTACATATATATATTAAAAAAAGTAGCCCTGCGCATGCGCATAGCATAGATCCAACGAATCGATGACTAAATTAATCGCCAGCTATTTTTATCGATTTTTATCAATTTAATCGATTAGTTGTTGCAGCCCTAATATATATACATGTATGTATGTATATATATATATGTATGTATATATATATGTATGTATATATATATATGTATGTATATATATGTATGTATATATGTATGTATATATATATATATATATGTATGTATATATATGTATGTATATATGTATGTATATATATATATATATGTATGTATATATATATATATATGTATGTATGTATATACAGTATGTATATGTATATATATATATATATGTATGTATATATATGTATGTATATATGTATGTATATATATATATATATGTATGTATATATATATATATGTATGTATGTATATACAGTATGTATATGTATGTATATATATATATGTATGTATGTATGTATATATATGTTTACATATATATATACAGTATGTATATATGTTTATATATGTATATATATATGCATATATATATATGTTTATATATATATAAATATACACACACACACACACACAGTCGTGGTCAAAAGTTTACATACAATTGTAAAGAACAATGTCATGGCTTTCTTAAGTTTCCAATAATTTCTACAACTCTTATATTTTTTGTGATAGAGTGATTGGAGCACATACTTTTTTGTCACAAAAAACATTCATGAACTTTGGTTCTTTTATGAATTTATTATGTGTCTACTGAAAATGTGACCAAATCTGCTGGGTCAAAAGTATACATACAGCAATGTTAATATTTGGTTACATGTCCCTTGGAAAGTTTCATTGCAATAAGGCGCTTTTGGTAGCCATCCACAAGCTTCTGGCAAGCTTCTGGTTGAATTTTTGACCACTCCTCTTGACACAATTGGTGCAGTTCAGCTAAATTTGTTGGTATTCTGACATGGACTTGTTTCTTCAGCATTGCCCACATCTTCTCAATGGGGTTTAAGTCAGGACTTTGGGAAGGCTATTCTAAAACCTTAATTCTAGCCTGATTTAGCCATTCGTTTACCACTTTTGACGTGTGTTTGGGGTCATTGTCCCGTTGGAACATCCAACTGCGCCAAAGACCCAACCTCCGGGCTGATGATTTTAGGTTGTCCTGAAGAATTTGGAGGTGCCCCTCCTTTTTCATTGTCCCATTTACTCTCTGTAAAGCACCAGTTCCATTGGCAGCAAAATCAGAGCATAATGCTACCCACCACCATGTTTGATGGTAGGAATTGGTGTTCCTGGTATTAAAGGCCTCACCTTTTCTCCTCCAAACATATTGCAGGGTATTGTGGCCAAACAGCTCAATTTGTGTTTCATCTGACCACAGAACTTTCCTCCAGAAGGTATTATCTTTGTCCATGTGATTAGCAGCAAACTTTAAACGACCCTTAAGGTGTCGCTTCTGGAGCAAGGGCTTCCTTATTGCATGGTAGCCTCTCAGTCCATGGCAATGCAAAACACGCTTGACAGTGGGCACTGACACCTGTGTTACAGCAGCTTCCAATTCATTCAAGACCTGCTTTTTGGTGGTTCTCGGTTGACTCTTGATCATCCTGACCAATTGTCTCTCAGCAGCAGGTGATAATGAGTTTGCATTTTCTTTCTAATAGTGGCAGTGACAAAACTGTGCGATGCACTTTATACTTACGAACAATTGTCTGCACAGTTGCTCTTGGGACCTTAAGTTGCTCTGAAATGGCTCCAAATGACTTACCGGTACTTGACTTTTTCAAGTCAGTGATTGGATTTTTCGGATCTGTGCTGAGTTCATTTGACTTTCCCATTGTCGCCTTTGTAACCGAGTATAATGACTGCATCACATGAGCCCTATTTAAATGGGCTCAGAGAAATCAACAGGTGTCGTCAATCATAATCACTCACATGAAGTTAAGAGGCCATGCCATGAAGCTAATTTGATTTGATTGTAACTTTTCTACTTCACCAAAATTGATAATGTATGTTGCTGTATGTATACTTTTGACCGAGCAGATTTGGTCACGGGCAAGTTTATAGTAACATTTAATATTTATGTATTCTGCTCATTTTAAGCATACGCGGCGGCACATACATTTTTAAAAACGCATTACGACTTCAGCTTCTTTTTTTTCTTTGCCACTGATTATTGCTCACTGTAGATTTCATGAGTCAACAAACATAATAAAACATCACTTACTGTACAAGGTCTGCTGTCATTAGGATGCCGATTGATAGAATCTTGTTATAGTCCACTTTTATCGGAAGAATGACTCATATTCCTCGCAAAGAAAAAGAGGGGTGGAACCAAGCGTCTATTCGTGTCGTTCTCGTCATTTATGGGTCCTAATTGGCTGTCGAAGTGTACCAACATGTTGGAATACCTCCTCACCCTTCTACTATTCAGGTGAGAATTATTATTTATGATCTACAATAAATTTCCACAAGCAAGAAGCAGCTTACCACTCGATGTCAATATAGGCACACAAGCTTGGGACCACGGCGCCGCTAAAAATAGTTTGTTTGAGTTAGCGCTTATAATAACAATATTACTAATACTTGGTTAATATTCAAGTCAGAAAATGTAAATCGAGTATTGTTGGCGTTTTTTGGATGGTTAATAATTGGGTTTTATGGGCGGAATAAAAAAAGACTTCCCATCACCTCCATTGTAAGTGGACTTTAATTTACGTTTATTTACGAGTTAGAATGCTTTTTTTTTTAACTACAGCCGTCATCATGTCTTTAAATAATGATTGTGAAAAGTGCAGTTCCCCTTAAACCCTTGTGTAAACTGAAGGTTAACTATACATACTTTATCTCAGAATCCAAAGGGTCCTGCTAATATGTAAGTCAGCAATAAGTTATTGGTTTTGTTTCGTTTTTTTACTTTCAACCCTTGAACTATTTTGGATTTTTTTTGTTGTGTTTTATGGCCTATATAGTAGGAAGATGCAAAATATGCAATACTTCTAAAGTACATTACAGAGTGGAATATTTGAGGTTGGGTAATAACAGCATTTAATAGGTCAATTCATGACAACATTCATTTTGATACATTAGACAAAAAATATTATTTTTACAGTGCATACTGAGCTACAATGACACCATCTGATGGTTAAGGGGCACAGTTATACCAAAATTATATTTGTTTTTTTAATCTGCAAGATTGAGACTCATTTGGTTTTCACAGAAACCGTCGAGTAATTTACCAGGATTACAGTCTGTTCAATAATCGCCGTTATATAACGGTAGGCAATGGGGCCGAAAGTGGTTTTAAGTGAAAATGTGTTTACTTTATGTCTATATCCAATTGTAACAATCAATCAATCAATGTTTATTTATATAGCCCTAAATCACAAGTGTCTCAAAGGGCACAACGTTGTAATCAAAAACTCAATGCAATATTTAAAAGAAACTTGTAGAAAAAAACCTCCCTGGGAAAATGTCAGTAATACAATAAAATAACAAACACATGTAATGCCTGTTTTGGGCCCTAGGATTGCACAAGGGCTAATATTTGAAACCTGTACTGGTATAACACAATGGAGGATGTCCTTGGGATACATTGTGGGTGTCTATAACGATGCATTTTTAGTTATTTGGTTGTGGTTTGCCCCTATTGTAACCTAAGGCAAGTCGATCTTCAGTGAGGGCTGTAACACGCCCCCGATCTCCGCCTCTGCCAGCTCACCTCAAGACAGCACAGAATACTCCACCACCTCGCGCCCCCTCTCAGCGACCCACGCGGACGCCTGCTCCTCCCCCTGCACCACCTAAGGTTGCTTTACCCAAGTCCAAAGCGGCTGCAAAGTCCCCTGCAGCAAAGCCCACTGCCAAATTGCCTGCCAAAACACCCCCACCTAGCCGCAGTTCGCGGGTAAGATACACATCATAGCTGCATTGTAACACTAGAAATGTACCCTAACATCTGTTTCCTATTTAGTCTCTTGCTAAACCATCGGTAAAACCACCAGCAGCTGGACAACGCAAGAGAGTAATTGAGCAGGAAGACAGTGAGGAGGAAGATGAAGAGGAGGAAGAAGAGGAGAATGAAGACGAAACAGAGGAGAGTGAAGAGGATGAACCCCAGACAAAGAGGTCAAAGATGGCGGCTGCAGCTGATAACAGGGGGAAAGTGGTGGATAAGGCCCCAATTGCCAAACGTGGCAAGATAGACGAGGTAAAAGTTTAACATGTTGACATTTATCTGCATTAATTATTCCACACTTTTTAAATGAGGCTGTGTGCTGCTTGTTGCTTAAACTCCCTCAGCATCCCTGCATTATTGATTCCCATGGAGAGAGTTTGTATAGAGAGCACTTTTGGACTAGTTTATTTACTGGTTAAGTCTCAATCGAAGCCCCTCTGCTGTTGGCCACACAGGTTAACAAACAGTCCCAGTCTGGAAAGAAAGCGATTGCTGCTCCTATGCGGCAGACCCCTATTGTTGAACCTGAGGTAGCACTACCCCTCCCTCAATGTGCTTTCTTCCTCTCCAGATGGCTTGCATCACTCTTTCCAAGTTCTAACGATCAAGACAACCTAACATGGAGCGTTTTCTCTGTACTTTTTCTTACTTACCATATTTTTCGGACAATAGGGCGAACCTGATTATTAGGCGCACTGCCGATAAGCGGGTCTATTCAGGTCTGATCTCATAAACAAAGGTGCCGTAATAAGGCGCATTTTTTCTAAATTTAAAACACTTCCTTGTGGTCTACGTACATAACATGTAATGGTGGTTCTTTGGTCAAAATGTTGCATAGATTATGTTTTACAGAACATCTTCAAGTCACTTTCTGACCTTCGCTTCAGGAATGCGCCATTTTGTGGGCGGTCTCATTTACGTGGCTCCACTTCGACAGCGTCTTCTCCTCGTCATCTTCGTTGTACCTGTGTAGCATGCAAGGACGGGAGTCGGAGAAGTGTCAAAGGATTGAGCTAACTGTTTTAATGACATTCAGACTTCACTTAAATCAATAACGGAGCAGCATCTTCTCATGCGTGGCTCACTACTGCAATAACAACGCCAGAAATGTGTCCCGTGAAAAACCATCCAAACCGGAACTCTCTAATACCTAAAGTTCCGTTGGTGAATTATGTAAACCCACTACACCAGTAGTTTTTAGCAGTTCCATAGTGATGTATAAGTTAGAACTTTTTGCTACTTTATATTCGAAATGGCAACAGCAAAGGATGAATGCCCAATAACAAGAAGATAGAGAAATAAAAGAGGCTTATCGACTAAATATTGCCACATGTAAGGACTTTTGTTAAATATTGCAACGTGTAAGGACGGGAGTCAAAAGATGGAGCTAATGGTTTTAATGACATTCAGACTTTTTCTAATCAGCAATCCAGCAGTATCTATACATCTGTGGGCTAATTGTGTAAATAATACCCACTACAACATAACAAAAATAAGAGCCAAACAAAATTTGTCGATTGCTCGCCTCATCCGCAGGTCCTCGCTGTTCCTCTTGCCAACACGCCGCTCTGAGTTGCAGGACAGGGATGGCGAAACAAGCTTGCTAGTTAGCATGAGCTAGCTAGCTTACTTGTTGTCGCCTTCGTTCGCTGTCCGAGCTACGACATTAAGCGAGAAGGTATATTTTTGATATGACTGTAGTAAACAGAGGTCACAACGCCGTAAGTATATTACCCGAGGGGGCATGGCTACAGGATAGAGTTGCCAAAAGGTAAACATTTTCAGAGTTCAGTGTGTCTTATTTATTTAAGTTATTTAAAAAATATTTACTGTATTTTCCGGACTAAAAGACGCACTTAAAATCCTTCTTTTTTTTCCCTCAAAACTCGACAGTGCGCCTTGTAGCTTGGTGCGCCTAATTTATGGAATAATTCTGGTTTTGCTTACCGACCTCGAAGCAATTTTATTTGGTACATGGTGTAATGATAAGTGCGTCCAGTAGACGGAAGTCAAACATAAGAGATACGTATAGACTGCATTATGATGTCAATATGACTCAAGTAAAAAACAACAACATTTTATATGTTACAAAATGTTTTAGTACGACTTTGGTAAGCTATGAAGCCGCACCGCTTGATGTGCTTTAACATACGAGTATTATTATGGTGTGTGTATAAGGTAAGACATATCTGTCGTTTTGTTGCGCAATATTATGCAAAAGCAACTTTTTTTACCTTCTGGTACCTGCTGATCTGTATTTGTGATCTGCATGAATCCTGAAAAATTGCGCGCATCCACCTTTGTAGTCCGTGTCGACACCGTTGTCGATAAGCTTCTTCATTTTTTCTATCTTTTTGTTATGGGACATTCATCCTCCGCTGTTGCCATTTCTAATATAAAGTAGTGTAAAGTTCTTACTTATATCTGTCAGTAAACTCGCCATGAAAGCACTAAATTATACCGATGTAGTGAGTTTACATTATTCACCCAAGGAACTTTAGTTATTAGAGAGTTCCGGTCAGACGGTTTTTCACGGGACACGGTGTTGTTGTTTGCGGATGAGGAGATGCTGCTCCGTTATTGATTAAAGTAAAGTCTGAATGTCATTAAAACAGTTAGCTCAATTTTTGACACTTCTTCCACTCCCGTCCTTGCACGCTACACCGGTACAACAAAGATGACGGGGAGAAGACGCTGCCGAAGGTGAGCCAAAAAAATAAGACCGCCCACTAAACAACGCATCCGGAAACGACTGTCAGACAGCGGCTTGAAGATGATCTGTAAAACATAATCCATTCAACATTTTGACAAAAGAACCACCATTACATGTTATGTAGACCACAAGGAAGTGTTTTCAATTTTCGAAGAAAAGAAAAAAATATGATTCCTTTAATGCGCCCTATAATCCGGTGCGCCTTATATATGAAAACAGATCAAAAATAGACAATTAATGGGCTGTGCGCTTTATAATATGGTGCGCTTTAGGGTCCTAGGGTGATATCGTTCCATCCCTTCTACCTCACTCGCTTCCACTAACAGAACTCACTTTACTTACTGTCTGTCAGTGTCTTACTGTGGTGCTGGTAATAACATGTTTATCTGTGCAGGCACCCGAGAAGGCACAGCAGCAGGAGCCAGAGAGCGACATTAAGAATGCTCAGAAAGGTACCAGCTGACCTGAACCATCCTTTAATGCAAAGGCCTGGGTCAAAAAGAATTGTCCTTTTTTACATTTTATTTTTTTAAATTTAAGATAAGGGGCTGCTAGTTGAAGTCCGTGTCAACAAGCAGTGGTTTACCGGAAAAGTCATGGCTGTGGAGACCAACAAACAGCGCATTCGCTGGAAAGTCAAGTTTGACTATGTCCCTCGAGCCACCCCTAAAGATAGATGGTGAGAACGTTTTTGTCCATTTTCCGTATTTACTGGACGGTGTTAGTATTCCAGAAAACTAATTGTGTGTGCATTTGTGAAGGGTGTTTAAGGACAGTGACGAGGTCCGACTGATGCGTCCGGCATCCCCCATCTCTCAGATGCCTGACACCCAACAGGGTGAGAAAGCATCTGCAGCCATGGAGCCAGATACAACACAACCTGGAACCAGTCGAGAGGTGACTGAGAGCCTGGTCACTATGTTGAGGTGAGAGGATAAAAGACAAGTTTCCTCCCAGTGTTTTAGTTTGCTGTTATTCCTAAACTTTAAACGTGCTCACATTTGGACCTAATCTTTGATAACGAGCGTGTTGCTCTTCTTTCAGGACGATGTTGCGCTACTTCTTCCCTCCTGCTTTTCGGATTTCAAAGGATGATGTTAACGGCATGACTGCAGAGGATTTGGTAGCCTTTCCTCTGGTGAGAGACATATACATTATTTATATACAGTAGGGATGTAACAATATGAAAATGTCATATCATGGTTATTATCACAGTTTTGGAAGTGCTTAAAAATGTACAAGACACAAACTAAAATGTAAAAAAATTAAATAGACACTAAATATACTTTCTTGTCAGAATAAACAATAGATATTGTTCTATTTCTTATAATATTTTTATTTGAGTGTTTAAATATATATTTATTCATCTGTTTTAATTTGTAAAGGTTTTAGTGATTTGTAATGATAAAGGCAAAACAAGTCTTGCACGCCCGGTTTATGTGACGGCACACGGGTTCACTTCCTGTTGTAGATACCTATGTCATATTCGTTTGAATATAGATATATTACTCTGTTCTAAGAGAGCAAAGCCTGTACAGGATGTCCAATGTGCCCAATTGGATATTTTAGTTCCTCAGGCAGTAATGTGTTTATATAAGTTTAGATTGGGGCATGTTGTTCGCACTAGCTTGCTTCTCCATTAAATGAGCATTATTACTTGACTGTGAGTTAATCAAAGTACGGTTATCAATCACGATTTTGCGATCATTTTAATTTAAAACTAATAATAACCGTCGGGAGTTTTACTGTAGTTTATCAATAATACCGTTTATCAATACATCCCTAATATACACATTAATTAGAGAGCCTTAATACAGGCTTTCTTGTTATTTGATTTGCCAAAACTGTTTAACATTTTATTTCTGATACCGATATCAACTGATATTTTGCAGCCCATGTTGTGTAATGAATGAAAATGTTTTTTGTTTTTTTACTGTTGCTATGGACGCACTTCACAAAAAAACACTTTACTTTGTGCCAAAGAAGACAAATACTAAAATGTAAGGTATCAGGTGCCATCATTTCAACATTATTCTTTCAAATGGTCATTACAAAAATGTTGCCCAATAGTCAACTAAAATAACATGCTCTCCTACATCAACAATAAACAAATTAAATAGGGCAATGCAACTATTCTTTGGAAAGCCTCATACTTCTATAACATTCATATGAGAACAAGTAAAGTGCAAAGTATGAATCTGGAGGACGCTGCAATATAGTATACAACCATATGAATTTTAGACCATATCACCCATGCCTAATGTACAGTAATAGACTCTCACACAGTTTGTAAACACAACCACTAACCTGTGAAAATACTGCAACTTGTTCAATGATGATGATCGGCTGTGCATTATAGTACAGTACTTTATTTCAAGGTCATTAAACCATTTTAATGCTTGGAAATGCTTAATTCAGACTAAAAATGTGTAAAATATGCTTAAATATGAATATTTATTTATTAATAATAGGCTCTTGTCAAACACAAAACAGCATGTAACTGATATGATTTTTTTTAATTTTTTTTTTAAATACATTTTGTAAAACTGATACATTTGACACGCAATGGACGACTGTATTGCTGGTTGCTAATTATTTTCATGTAGTGTGATTCACTGATTTTAGATTAGCAGTATTGAATAAAAATGTCTTTAAACACTTACATTGTATTTTCCTGCGCTAATACATACGTTGGATTCTCTTGTCTACTTTAGAAAGAGTACTTCCACCAGTATGAAACAGGTCTGCAGTCATTGTGCAACTCGTATCAGAGCAGAGCGGACGCGAAGGCTAAAGCTGTGGAAGAGAAAAGCAACAGTGCGGAGACAAAACTCAAGGAGGCAGATGAGAAACTACAGAAACTGCGAACCAACATTGTAGCTCTCCTGCAGAAAGTTCAAGAGGTTTGACTGCTTTGTCTTAAAAATACCCCAAAAAAATCAACGAAGTGATCTACATAAAATAATCATTGCTATTCCCCCACTCAGGATATCGACATCAACACAGATGATGAGCTTGATGCGTACATCGAGGACCTTCTTACCAAAGGCGATTGAGGCGAAGCCTACATTGAAAGAACGTCCACATAAAGACTTTTTTTTTATTGCAGCCATGACACTAACAGCTCCCCAGGCACTCCTTGTTAAGCGTCATGTCAATAGTCTTGGTTATTTTCATTGTTAAACATTATTCCTGTTAAACAGATTTTTTTTAAAATTTCATTTACCGTAGCTGTAAGCATGCACACTCTGCAACAGTGTTTTGTTTATTTTGGTTTTTGATTTTATCATTGTTAGCAACCCTCTGGCCTGTGTATTTTGTTTTAGCTTTTTAATAAACCTGCTTCTATTGTTTAATGGTAATCTGTTTCAGACACTATTTTACTTTAACTTTTGTAGGTTTACTATGGTTTAGGGTGTCCATCTAGTTGACAGATGTAGTTGACACGAAACTACAGCAAGCATTTGAAGAGTTTGGGTTGATTGGCCCCAATATCTGTACTGCTGCCTTTCTGTCATGGCTAACTACTATTTTTATACACTTCAGTGTTGCATATAATATGCCTCATCCTGGTCAGCCTGACAAGCTAACTGAGTATATATATATATGACACTAAGAAGTTCCTACTGGGTTTTATCAGTACACATGTCCAGTAATTCCTGTGCTGTGCTTCTTTCTGAAAGAAAATATCTGTTTAATGCGTAAGTAAGAATGTTACTGTTGATTGAGACTTTTATTAGTAGGTTGCACTATTCATTAACTGTTACAGTGTTTTATTAAACATTGCATGCTTCAGCCATGTTTAAGAATCAGAAGAAAGGATTCTGTATTTTTGACAAATCTTGAATTAAACAAAACGAGTTTACCCTCGATGTGTATTTTTATGCAAAAATCAACACAGCTAAAATTCTAATACAATTTTTACAGTACGTCTTGAAAAACTGGATTCATAAAACTAATTCAACTGTCACCTAGTTTGTTTTAAGAGCCAATTAGTCGGACCACTCTCCTACCCAAAGTGAAAGACCCAAACAGCCTCAAGGATGTCCATAACTGGAGACCCATAACAATCAGCTCTGTACTAACCCGCCTGTTGTCCGGAATACTGAATGATTTAGCCGTTGTATTTTGTTTCCGCCATATGGCGGAAGTAGTTTTATTTTGAAAGTGAAGGTTCGGCGAACGTAAACAACCTGCTTTCGCACTGTCTAAAAGGTATGTAGGCCTTTTACAATACTGTACTGCACTTTTTACGTGACTGACAATTTAGTGTTGAACGTAAGTTGACTAAATGTAAGGAATAGTAGTCCTTTACAAATAAACCTCTTTATTGCAATGCTAACTGCTAGCCAAGTGTTCGTGAAATTATGCTAACTATACAAAGAATAAGCTATACGTATAGTTGTAATACAAACACGGCAATAATAAGCACTCTTATAATGAAGTATATCACTTTTCCGCCGAGCTGTTCCCATTTACAGTTGCTGCACCGAGAATGACAGCAAACGAACTCGATCGGACCCAATTTTGAGATCAACTGAGTTTCTGAACTGTGAAAGTAGCCCCCTTTTTTTTCTAAGATTGAAATTAGTTCTTTTAAATTAGTTTCTTACCGGTTTTATAATTGAAATCATAATTATTTACCAGTATGATAAACAACTTATCTTTCATAATATTTAAATTTAACCACCATTATTGTTCCTTTGCTGATTGGCAGGGGAAATCACATGATTCTACTGCCTTTTGATTGATTGATTGAGACTTTTATTAGTAGGTTGCACAGTGAAGTACATATTCCGTACAATTGACCACTACACCCGAATAAGTTTTTCAACTTGTTTAAGTCGGGGTCCACTTAAATTGATTCATGATACAGATATATACTATCATCATAATACAGTCATCACACAAGATAATCACATTGAATTATTTACATTATTTACAATCAGGGGTGTGGGGGGGGGGGGTAGGATATGGACATCAAGTAGTGGAGAGAGAGAGAGAGAGAGAGAGAGAGAGAGAGAGAGATCAGAAGGCATAAGAAAAAGTATCTGCATTTGATTGTTTACATTTGATTATTAGCAATCCGGGGAGGGTGTTAGTTTAGGGTTGTAGCTGCCTGGAGGTGAACTTTTATTGCGGTTTTGAAGGAGGATAGAGATGCCCTTTCTTTTATACCTGTTGGGAGCGCATTCCACATTGATGTGGCATAGAAAGAGAATGAGTTAAGACCTTTGTTAGTTCGGAATCTGGGTTTAACGTGGTTAGTGGAGCTCCCCCTGGTGTTGTGGTTATGGCGGTCATTTACGTTAAGGAAGTAGTTTGACACGTACTTCGGTATCAGGGAGGTGTAGCGGATTTTATAGACTAGGCTCAGTGCAAGTTGTTTAACTATGTCCTACATCTTGAGCCAGCCCACTTTAGAGAAGTGGGTAGGAGTGAGGTGGGATCTGAGGTGGAGGTCTAGAAGTAACCTGACTAGCTTGTTCTGAGATGTTTGGAGTTTAGATTTCAGGGTTTTGGAGGTGCTGGGGTACCAGGAGGTGCATGCGTAATCGAAAAAGGGTTGAACGAGAGTTCCCGCCAGAATCCTCAAGGTGCTTTTGTTGACCAGAGAGGAAATTCTGTAGAGAAATCTCGCTCGTTGGTTAACCTTTTTGATTACCTTGGTTGCCATTTTATCACAGGAAAGGTTAGCCTCTAGAATGGAACCTAGGTAGGTGACCTCATCTTTCCTGGTGATAACAATGTCACCTACTTTTATGGTGAAGTTATTGACTTTCTTAAGGTTGATGTGGGACCCAAACAGGATGGATTCTGTTTTACCCAAGTGTATGGGTAGCTTGTTGTCAGCGAGCCAGGTGCAAGTTCTACAGAGCTCAGCACTGAGGATTTTCTCCACCTGTGACTTGTCTTTGCCGGATACCAGCAGGGCAGAGTCATCCGCAAACAAAAACAATTCACAGTCGCATGCCGATGACATGTCGTTTATGTATATTAGAAACAGTAAAGGTCCCAATATGCCTTGGGGGACTCCACAGCTCACCGAGAGGGGGGGGGGGGGACACGGTCCCGTTCACCTCTACCACCTGCTCCGTCCCCTCCAAGTAAGATTGCATCCAGCTCCATGAGGTTTTGTTAAATCTGATTGCTCTGAGCTTATCCAACAGTATAGCGTGGTTAACGGTGTCAAAGGCCTTCTAAAGGTCCAGCATGACCATGCCGCAGTATTTGCCCGTGTCCACCTCATGTTTGATGTGGTCGGTCAGATAGAGAAGGCATGTGTCAGTGGAGTGGTTAGTTCTGAAGCCGGATTGGAATTTGTACATGAGTTTATTAGTGGCAAGGTAACTATCGACCTGTTCATAAACTATTTTCTCCATTACTTTCGAAATGGAACTGAGAATAGAAACAGGTCAGTAGTTGCCAGGTTCCAATTTGCTTCCTTTTTTAAAGAGGGGAGTTACTCTTGCTATCTTAAAATCTTTTGGTACTTGGCCTTGTGTAATTGATAGGTTTATTATGTGCGTGATGATCGGGGCAATGATGGAGGCAGAGTCCCTGAGGAATCTGGAGGGAATATTATCAAGGCCGGTGGCCTTGTTAGGGTGGAGCGCGCTCAATTTTTTAAACACCTCATCAGCTGTGACCATTTCTAATTTAAAATCATCGTTGGATACTCCTAGCTTTCTGTATAAGGCTTTAATGTGTTCTACACCAACGCGACCAGAGTGGTGGGACAGCTTGTTGACAAGAGTTGCGGCTATGCTGGTGAAAAAGATGTTAAGTCTGCTAGCTACCTCCATTTTGTCTGTAATGAGGGAGTCACCCTCCTTGATGCTGATGTTGGTGAGTCTTGTTTTAAGTTTCTGGCTGCAACCAGGAAGCTGGTTGTTGAGAATTTTCCAGAGCTCACGTGGCTTATTTGTGTTTTCCTCTATTTTGTCGTTAATGTAATTTAGGATATGGACAGCAAGTAGTGGACATAGAGAGAGAGAGAGAGAGAGAGAGAGAGAGAGAGAGAGAGAGAGAGAGAGAGAGAGAGAGAGAGAGAGAGAGAGAGAGAGAGAGAGATCAGAAGGCATAAGAAAAAGTATCTGCATTTGATTGTTTGCATTTGATTATTAGCATTTGATTATTAGCAATCCGGGGAGGGTGTTAGTTAAGGGTTGTAGCTGCCTGGAGGTGAACTTTTATTGCGGTTTTGAAGGAGGATAGAGATGCCCTTTCTTTTATACCTGTTGGGAGCGCATTCCACGGGACGGCGCTACACGGGCGATAGGGGGGCAATAGCCCTGTCAAGAATCTGTTTAGCTCCAAATACCAACATGTTTAAAAAAAGCTGGCAAAAAAGACAGAGAAAGTTGAGGAATGCTCATCAAACACTTATTTGGAACATCCCACAGGTGAATAGGCTAATTGAGAACAGGTGGGTTCCATGATTGGGTATAAAAGCAGCTTCCATGAAATGCTCAGTCATTCATAAACAAGGATGGGGTGAATGTCACCACTTTGTGAACAAATGCAGAGCAAATTGTCGAACAGTTTAAGAACATTTCTCAACGAGGTATTGCAAGGAATTTAGGGATTTCACCATCTACGGTCCGTGATATCATCAAAAGGTTCAGAGAATCTGGAGAAATCACTGCACGTAAGCAATGATCCCTTAGGCGGTACTGCATCAAAAAGCGACATCAGTGTGTAAAGGATATCACAACATGGGCTCAGGAACACTTCAGAAAACCACTGTCAGGTTGTCGCCACATCTGTAAGTGCAAGTTAAAACTCTACTACGCAAAGCGAAAGCCATTTATCAACAACACCCAGAAACGCTGCCAAGTTGGAAAAGTGTTCTGTGGTCGGACGAGTCTACATTTGTAATTGTTTTTGGAAACTGTGGACATCGTGTCCTCCGGAACAAAGAGGAAAACAACCATCCGGATTGTTCTTGACACAAAAAATCAGCATCTGTGATGGTATGGGGGTGTATTAGTACCCAAGGCATGGGTAACTTACACATCTGTGAAGGCACCATTAATGCTGAAAGGTACATACATGTTTTGGAGCAACATATGTTGCCATCCAAGCAACGTTATCATGGACTCCCCTGCTTATTTCAGCAAGACAATCCATAGTAAAAGAGTGTGGGTACTAGACTGGCCTGCCTGTAGTCCAGACCCGTCTCCCATTGAAAATGTGTGGCTTCAATATGAAGCCACAACTGAGACCGCCGACTGTTGAACCACTTAAGCTGTACATCAAGCAAGAATGGGAAATAATTCCACCTGAAAAGCTTCAAAAATTGGTCTCCTCAGTTCCCAAACGAGAGTTGTTAAAAGGAAAGGCCATGTAACACAGTGTTAAAATGCCACTGTGCCAACTTTTTTGCAATGTGTTGCTGCCATTAAATTCCAAGTTAATGATTATTTGCAAAAAAAAAAAAAAGTTTCTCAGTTCGAACATTAAATATCTTGTCTTTGCAGTCTATTTAATTGAATATAAGTTGAAAAGGTTTTGCACATCATTGTATTTAGTTTTTATTTACGAATTACACAACGTGCCAACTTCTCTGGTTTTGGGTTTTGTAATTGAAAAAATGACTCAAGACATGAAAATTGAGTAATTTCTGAGCCCCTCCCCCGAGTTCCTTACCCTACTGTTAACATTCTATTATGAAGTTCTGAATATAGTAGTTATTATTTTTGTCTCCCTTGTTCAGACTGTGGCCATGTCAGCCGCACTGCGTTGCCTGTTGGGAGGCTGCAGTAGCTGGAGGCTGTTGTGCGGTGTCACCCAACATCCTCTCCACATCAGATGCGTCGGCGGTGCAGCTGAAGTGGGCACAAGACCGTCTAAGGAAGAGCAGCTCGGGGAAACAGAGGGATCCTTGCCCTTTTCTGCAGCCCGGCTCGGACCTTTCTTTCAGGACAGACCTGTCCTCAAGAACCCTTTTTTGGAGGATGCCTTGCTCAGGGGGTACTTAAGGAGACACCTTCCTCAGGAGGTGAGCACGATAAGGGCAAACTACAACAGTATCGAAAGTGTGTCCAAAATGTTTGCCTTCAAGGGCCAAAGTGAAAATATGCCAATGAGCTTGGGGCCAAACAGAGTGAAACACAAACTGCCTAAACATAAATAATAAAGTTCCTATAATTAGGGCCAATAACGATGATCGATGACAACTAGTTAGCCCTGCAGACATGCCACCAATAATTGTGTGAGCCTTAGGGTTGTCAACTTTTTTACTTCCGATACGATACCTATATTGATTCGATATGATATCAGCAGGAATTATACATACATTTACTATTTTGTAGAGTGGAATTTTAGAAAACGTTTGATCAAGCGAAATTAGTCAAACACAACAATAGTAGTTATGAAAAAAAAACACTAATCCAGTGATTCTCAAACTGTGGTACGTGAGCTCCATCTAGTGGTAAGCCAAAGAAGTCTGTAAATACGTACTGTATATGGAGTATCATTGTTGACATTGTTTGTCGATTGTGTGTAATATTACAGTGGTCAAAAATATTAAATAGACACGTTGAATAAAACCTCTGCCTTGTTTTTAATGAAGACTTTGGTCTACTACGCTATTACTACTTATGTTGGTCAGTATGGTTGCGGGGGTGTTGGAGCCTATCCCAGCTGCACTGCGGAAGGCGGGGTAGACCCAGGAACAAGCGGTAGAAAATTGATGGATGAATGGCATTATGGTGGTACTTGGAGAGCCAAGTGTTTTCTGATGTGGTACTTTATGAAAAAAGTTGGGGAACCACTGCACTAATCTATTTATTATTAACCGTCTGGAATGGACATATGCTGTCTTTAGGTTGAAGTGAAGTATTTTTTTTTTTTTTTTTGTGGCACCTAGAGAACACAATAATTTATTAAACTCATGATGCAGTAAGATGAATGGTGCGGACACATTTGTTACTGGATACTTTGTAATACGCTTCTGTGTTAAAGGCTTCAATATGTTAGTATAATGCAAATATAATTATTTGATACTTGTTTGATATTGACAATTATGGTGTTTTAGACTATAATATTACTCAATTAAGGACACAAATGTCTCGCTTGCGCGCTATTGTGCACTTAGCTGTTGTGTAGCTGCAAGTTTCTAGTATTCCACAGCCTACCATGTTTACCATTTCTAAATTACTTCACTAAAATACAAGAAGAGACCAATTGTGGGTTCCTATTGAAGGACATTTAGATGTTAACTGGCTTTCCAGCTTTTCACAGGTAAATGTGTTGCAGGGCTACTTGTATCAGGGCTAAAATTAGAAAGTTTGGATGCAAGGCAATATAATCTGATAAAAAAAATGTTTTATTGATCTCAGACTGATATCCGATATCAATATTGTTTTGGGACACCCCTCATGAGCTTAAAAGAAGGCCAGTACGAATATGTATTAGATTTGCGAAGCCGCCCTTTGGTGGGCCAAACCAAACAACTAGACAGGCTAAGTTTTTTTTGTTTTTTGTGTAACATTGAGATTAAAAAACAATTTTTCAAGGGAGTCCTGGCCAAGAGGCAGCAAAGTTACACATAAAAATTACATTCACATTACACATTCTAATGACAGGATGGACATCAAATAAAACAGTTACAGATAACTGAGGCTCCTTCAAATGCTCTCAGTTTAGATTTAAAGGCCTACTGAAACCCACTACTACCGACCACGCAGTCTGATAGTTTATATATCAATGATGAAATCTTAACATTGCAACACATGCCAATACGGCCGGGTTAACTTATAAAGTGCAATTTTAAATTTCCAGCTAAACTTCCGGTTGAAAAGGTCTTTGGATGATGACGTATGCGCGCGACGTAACCAGTGAAACAGAAGTATCGGTACCCCATTGAATACAATACAAAATAGCTCTGTTTTCATCTCATAATTCCACAGTATTCTGGACATCTGTGTTGGTGCATCTTTTGCAATTTGTTTAATGAACAATGAAGACTGCAAAGAAGAAAGTTGTAGGTGGGATCGGTGTATTAGAACTACAGCAACACAACCAGGAAGACTTTGACTCGGATAGCAGATGCGCTAGCCGACGCTAGCCACCGACCGCACGGATGATCGTGGTGAAGTCCTTAATCCTTCCGTGGATCGCTGGAACGCAGGTGAGCACGGGTGTTGATGAGCAGATGAGGGCTGGCTGGCGTAGGTGGAGCGCTAATGTTTTTATCATAGCTTTGTGAGGTCCCGTTACTAAGTTAGCTTCAATGGCGTCATTAGCAACAGCATTGTTAACCTTCGCCAGGCTGGAAAGCATTAACTGTGTATTTACATGTCCATGGTTTAATAATATTGTTGATCTTCTGTCTATCCTTCCAGTCAGGGAATTATTTATTTTGTTTAGGGACGGCGTGGCGAAGTTGATAGAGTGGCTGTGCCAGCAATCGGAGTGTTGCTGGTTACTGGGGTTCAATCCCCACCTTCTACCTTCCTAGTCACGTCCGTTGTGTCCTTGGGCAAGACACTTCACCCTTTGCCTCTGATGGCTGCTGGTTAGCGCCTTGCATGGCAGCTCCCGCCATCAGTGTGTGAATGTGTGTGTGAATGGGTGAATGTGGAAATACTGTCAAAGCGCTTTGAGTACCTTGAAGGTAGAAAAGCGCTATACAAGTATAACCCATTTAGTTTATATATGCAGTTAAGCACGACGCTATCACAGACGCGCTAGCCGCCGAACTCACCTTAATTTCCTCCGTCTCCGGGCCGCCGACCACATCTGTGATCGGGTGAAGTCCTTCGTCGCACCGTCGATCGCTGGAACGCAGGTGAGCACGGGTGTTGATGAGCAGATGAGGGCTGGCTGGCGTAAGTGGAGAGCTAATGTTTTTAGCATAGCTCTGTGAGGTCCGGTTGCTAAGTTAGCTTCAATGGCGTCGTTAGCAACAGCATTGTTAACCTTCGCCAGCCTGGAAAGCATTAACCGTGTAGTTACCTGTCCATGGTTTAATAGTATTGTTGATTTTCTATCTATCCTTCCAGTCAGGGGTTTATTTCTTTTGTTTCTATATGCAGTTAAGCATGATGCTATCCCGTTAGCTCGTAGCTAAAGTGCTTCACCGATGTATTGTCGTGGAGATAAAAGTCACTGTGAATGTCCATATCGCGTTCTCGACTCTCATTTTCAAGAGGATATAGTATCCGAAGTGGTTTAAAATACAAATCCGTGATCCACAATAGAAAAAGGAGGGAGTGTGGAATCCAATGAGCCAGCTTGTACCTAAGTTACGGTCAGAGCGAAAAAAGATGTCTTGCACTGCATTCTAGTCCGTCACTCTAACGTTCCTCATCCACAAATCTTTCATCCTGGCTCAAATTAATGGGGTAATCGTCGCTTTCTCGGTCCGAATCGCTCTAGCTGCATTGTAAACAATAGGAAAATATGAGGAGGCGAACAACTGACTACGTCACGCTACTTCCGGTAGGGGCAAGGCTTTTTTTTATCAGAGACCAAAAGTTGCGAACTTTATCGTCGTTGTTCTAAATCCTTTCAGCAAAAATATGGCAATATCGCGAAATGATCAAGTATGACACATAGAATGGATCTGCTATCCCCGTTTAAATAAAAAAATGTCATTTCAGTAGGCCTTTAAAAGCATTTAAGGATAAAAATAATTCAGTCAGCTTCCCCCCAGTCAGCCTTGGCCCCTGTACTCCACTTTGGGCACCCCTAATATAGACAATTCAATACAGATTACAGAATGTCACATTAAACTTTTTTTATTAAAGTATATGTATCTAGTCTAACATATTAGCAGATTTTCCATATTTTCATGGATAAATGTCTGCCATTTAGATATTATTTTAACTTTCTTAGCTGGTGATAGACTCATTCTGCTTCAGTATGGTGCAGACTAGCAGTGATACCTTCAAAATGCTTCACTAAGTTGACGACACACTGTCATGTTTTCAATGATTTGTTTCTTTAATTCAATGAATATCGTCCACTTCTTCTTCTCGGCACTGTTTTTCACACTGACTTTCTTGTTTCCGGTGGTTGGAAAACAAAATGATGTCCATCTCTAGCTATAAGGTAATGCTTGTGAGTAAGACGAGATGTTTTGCTTAGATCTTATGGTTTTTTTTTTGCTACTCCAACTAATGGCGGGGATGCTTGTAACTCACATTTTTACTTGTAACTAAAAGCATAACAATTAGCTGAGAGACAGCTCTTAAGTTGAGGTACCGCTGTACAAACCTATTTTCTATGATTGTGATGCAAAATAATTAATTGTTGTTGTGCTCGTATGTTCACAGGCAGTCTTCTCAGACTTGCGTGCCTTTGGCGAGCGCGTGGCCACTGAGGTGGACGGTTGGGGCCGAGAGTGTGAGGTCACTCCGCCACGCCTGGAGCATTTTGACCCTTGGGGCCGCAGAGTGGACCACATCTTGACCTCTCCGGCATGGAAACGCATGAAAGAGCTGTCGGCGTCTGAGGGAATGGTCGCCATCGCCTATGAGAGATCGTTTGGAGAGTGGAGGTCAGAAGTGACCTTTTTTTTTGTTTTACCTGGTGTTGTAACTCATATAAAGAGTTCAGACGCAAGAACAGATACATCCACTTTCCTAGTTTTTTTAAATTAATGTCATCCTGCTGATGTGGGCTGCAATTGAAATGTTTCTTACAACCAAAATGAAAGTTCCATTTTGAAAAATGCTAATTCAGAATCAGAATCAGAATCAGAATAGTTTTATTGCCATTGTTTGAGAACGGGTTCACAAACTAGGAATTTTTCTTGGTGCAAACGTGCGACATAAAACACATATAACACATATTTGGTATAAAAAGAGCTGTGACTGAGCTATCAGATAGACTTACAAGGGATTCAATGAATTCAAGGAGCTGCTGTTAGGAGTTCTTGTTCATTTGCCTGATGGCCGAGGGGAAAAAACTGTTCAGGTGGCGGGAGGTGTGGGTCTGGATGGAGCGTAATCTCCTGCCTGAGGGGAGAGGGGAGAATAGCAGAGGTGGGACCAAGTCATTGCTTTGCAAGTCACAAGTAAGTCTCAAGTCTTTGCCCTCAAGTCTCGAGTCAAGTCCCGAGTCAAGACAGGCAAGTCCCGAGTCAAGTCCAAAGTCAAGACTAGAAAGTCTCAAGTCAAGTCCCAAGTCATGCATTTTGAGTTTCGAGTCCTTTCAAGTCCTTTTAACCACAGACTAATATTTTTACACAGATTGTGTATGCTTTTAAAATGCTGTATTTATTTATTAAAACAAGTGCATTTGAAATTGCAGGAAAACAAATGGTGCTGACATTGCAATTCATAATAGCACTATTAACCAGTCATTTTAATAGTTTAAACAATTTTAAACATTTAACTCATTCCTTTACAGAATAAACACATTTGCAAAAACAAACATTAACATACTATTGGTTGTATTTTATGAAAATAACATTACCACAAAGTTGAGAAGGAGCAAAGATCTTCAATATTTGTATGTGAGAATCACAAAGAAATCTTCTGGGGGAGGATGACCCCCTACAGGGGTTTGGTTTACAAACTTTCAGCCCCACCTAAAACAAAATTCACCAGCCGCCACTGATTATGATGCATTCTCATTTTAGGCAAAGTATAAGACAATACTTTCTTAACAGTATAATTGTAACTAGGAATAAGTCTTCAAGTAACAATATTCAAATACTAACATTGTTGGGTAAGACAGCATTTGGTTTTATTCTGAATGTAGTGAAACATATTGGTGGTTTTAGCTGATATAAAGACTTTCAGGTGTTTATATATGTTTAAGTATTTGGCAGACGCTTTTATCCAAAGCGACATACATAAAAAATACATATAAAACAATCACTGTAAACATTATCATTTAAGGGAAGAATGTAATACAAAATATCAATACAAAGTGTCAAGACAGAATAAACTCTCTGCTGCTGCAGCAACAGAGTTACAGTCTATAGGTCCCTAAAATATATAGATATCTAATGTATTCATACATTGTTTATGTAGGATATACGCATGTATATATAATCTAATCATATTGTTTCTTCAATTTAAAAATAGCTGACCGTTTTTTTCCCCCTTCTCTGGGATTATATTCCCAGTTTTGATCTCGGACGTCTGGTCATTTATAGCGTATAAGAATATTATATTACTGTTAAGCAAACTATGAATAATAAAAACGCCAAAACATGTGTCCGTTATCATAGCTACACGTATGACAAAAAAACGCGTGAAAATGAGTGGTATTCAGTGAGGTAAGATGAATTAAATTTGCTGACAGTTCATTGCTCCTGCCAAATGAATTGCACTGAGTGGAGCGGATCACCACTCCAAGATGGCGGCTCCGCGTCTCGTCTGCGCCAGTAGGCAGTAGCGCTCAATGCTGCGTACCCTTATAAGATGTCTATGGTTATAACGTTAGCAGTGAGTTTACAGCCTCACTGATTTAACGACACAGCAAATAAAAGTCATGTTACTTAGCCAATAAACGTTATCTTACATTCAAAACTTACCCTTCTTTGTGCAACTTCAAATGTCGAACGAAGTTGGAAGTTGTTGCGTCTCCGTCTGTAATATTCGAACTGCGTGATTTGCATACGGCAATTCGTTTTTTGTTGACCAAGTCGTAGTTTTTATACCCGAACGAAACCAACTTTGGCATAATTGTTTCTCACTGCCGCAATGTTTGACAACTCATGTTCGGTGGTTGTCCTGCAATTGGATTGGATGAGAGCTGTGGGATGAAAACAACGTAGATTTAATTTGATTGGCTGTTGTACTGAGAGCACACACGCTGACACGCAGCACACACGCTGATAGACAGACACGTATAAAATGAAAGATACGGAGCGCTCCCAAATAACTTTTTAAGGTTTGGGTTTTGGGGAAAGTAGCAAGTCATGTCAAGTCAAAAGCCTCAAGTCCAAGTGAAGTCACAAGTCATTGATGTTAAAGTCTAAGTCGAGTTGCAAGTCTCTTTACATTTTGTCAAGTCGAGTCTAAAGTCATCAAATTCATGACTCGAGTCTGACTCGAGTCCAAGTCATGTGACTCGAGTCCACACCTCTGGAGAATAGTGTGTGTCCAGGGTGAGAAGAGTCAGCTGTGATCCGACCCACACGCCTCCTGGTCCTGGAGGAGAACAAGTCCTGGAGGGATGGGAGCTTGCAGCCAATCACCTTCTCCGCAGCACGTACGATGCGTTGCAGTCTATTCTTATCCTGGACTGTGGCGCCGGGGAACCACACTGTGATGGAGGAGGTCAGGATGGACTCTATGATGGCTAAGTAAAACTGCACCAGCATCTCGGTCGGCACCTTAAGTTTCCTCAGCTGCCGCAGGAAGTACATCCTCTGCTGGGCCTTCTTGATGAGGGAGCTGATGGTCAGCTCCCACTTGAGGTCCTGGGTGATGGTGGTGCCCAAGAAACGGAAGGAGTCCACAATGGTGACGGGGGTGGGAGAGTCAATCAGGGTGAGGGGGGGATGGTGGGGCTGTGACTTTCCTGAAGTCCATGATCATCTCCACTGTTTTCTAGGCGTTCAGCTCCAGGTTGTTGAGGCTGCACCAGGACGTCAGCCGGTCCACCTCTCTCCTGTAGGCGGACTCATCGCCATTCGAGATGAGCCCGATGAGGGTGGTGTCATCCGCAAACTTGAGCAGTTTTACGGATTGGTGACTGGAGGTGCAGCAGTTTGTATACAGGGAGAAGAGCCAGGGGGAGAGTACACAGCCCTGAGGAGTACCAGTGTTTGTGGTTCGACTGTCCGAGACAATCTTCCCCAACCTTACGTGCTGTCTTCGGTCTGTCAGGAAGTCATTAATCCAACTGCAGAAGGAGTCGGGCACGCTGAGCTGGTAGAGCTTGTCTCGTAGCAGTCCAGGGAGGATGGTGTTGAAGGCAGAGCTGAAGTCCACAAACCGGATCCTAGCGTAGGTTCCTGGGGAGTCCAGATGCTCCAGGATGAAGTGGAGGGCCAGGTTCACTGCATCATCCACAGACCTGTTGGCTCTGTAGGCGAACTGCAGTGGGTCCAGGAGGGGGGCGGTGATGTCCTTGAGGTGGGGCAGGACCAAGCGCTCAAAGGACTTCATGACCACAGACGTCAGCGCGACCGGCCTGTAGTCATTTAGTCCTGTGATCCGTGCTTTCTTGGGGACAGGGACAATGGTAGAGGTAATTTATTTCAAAATGGAATTTAGAACATTTTGTACAAATTTTTCAGCAAAAAGTCTAAACAATGTTTTGTTGCAAAAACAGACTCATTCTATATGGTGCAAGCCTGGCCCTAAAATGAGTGAAAACAGTTCAGTTTTTTCAGAGGAATATTTATTCCATCACTGTATGAATTCATCCAAACAAACACTTTTTTTAGGTGATCCTTGGACAGCGGGGTTTACATTGATCGCTGCATCATGAGTATCATTACATTGACAGCTGCATCACAAGACAACAACTGCAGAGTAAACACATGATTCAGGTCGTCATTCAAAAGATTAGTGGCTACACACGTATCCTGTACATTATGTAAACATACAATAGACGGCATTTCCCTCCCACACTGTGTCCACTTTTTTAGCTTATGGGCCACTCATATTTATCAGGACAGCGTCTCTTTTTTGCACGTTGTGGGCAAGGGTATAGTTACTCATTACCGATGCTTTAATTTAGTTACAATTACGGTAAAACAGACACGAATCAAGCAAACATGGGCGCTGATGTTGGATGATGTCATCAAATTTCGATGCAGTGATTGGTTTCTGATGGATTTGTCTTTGTGCCAGAAAGAGAGCAGGGTGCTTGTCGCTTTTTCAACTAAAACGGAAATAATCAACAGTGAAATGTAAAAGATATGTTGCTTTTTTGCAAAAAAAATTGCTTTCACCTCCTATTCAACTGATGGCTGGGGGGCCAAATCCAGAATGACACCATACCGACCCCCAGGTTCAACTCAAAACCTAGGAGACAAACATTTTTGCAGCAAATTATAAAAAACAACATAAAAACCAAGAGTTTTCCTGTTTCATTCCTATTACATTGGCAGCAAACATGGAACACTGCGGTATAAATATGTGATTTACATAATTGAGGCCTTCCTCAAGGCACCTCTTTAAGTCCTCTCCTTTTTGGCGGTTACAATTTGTTTTCAAAATGGGATTTATGCAACTAAAGTGTTGCTGTAGTTTATTTACTTCAGATGCATACTGGTGGTGTCCCTCAAGGTTCCATTTTAGGCCCTCTCTTTTTCGTCATTTGGGCTATTCCACTGGTGGCCCTGAGTTGGGTTCAAAAAAACTTGTGCGAGACTCACATTTTTGGAGAAGGTCCTAAAAAACAGACAACACTCCTGTAACTCTGACAAACATTTTTGTCAATACTTTATTTAGCCATTTTATTTCTTGTTTTGGTTGCGTATATTTGAGGGTCAGCCCCCTCCCCTTAACATAATTTATTGCTTTGGTTGTGATTTTTATTGAAGTCAAAAAAATAATGAAGGGTCCTTAGTTTTCTGGAAATCTGGCCCCCAAAACAATCTAGTTAAATATCCCTGTGGTAGAGAATGGTGTGAACTATTTTGTGGTACTCACAGCTCAATATAGGCTGCAATGGCCTTTATCGTTTTTTGCGCCTGAACTATTCACATGAACACTTTTTTAAACCATTATTAACCAAGTGTCTTTTTACTCCAGTCGGGTTTATCAGATGAGCAAGTTGTACCTCTTCTCCCCCTCCTCTGGACTCTACACTTGTCCTCTGGCCATGACTGACGGAGCTGCCAAAGTCATTCAGGTGAATAAAACACTTATTATGTAAACATCCTCTATGGAGCTATTTTCATATTCAACTATGCAATAACTCAACTATCATCCAGGAAATAGCCCTTTACAAATAGAGATGTATTTGTGTGTGTGATTGGTGGGGGGGTGAAGTCCATAGGAGTTACATGGCCGGTAGAAGAAGCCTACAAACGACTGACAACTCGTCACCCTGAACGTTTCTGGACATCCGGACAGTGGATGACGGAGAGACAAGGAGGTTCCGATGTAGGTCAGTAGTCACACATGCAGTAGTTGCACTGTAAGTTTACATTTTAACTGATAGTAGTATAAAATCAGTACTTTAGAAATATTGCCGGTGTTTAAACAGTGCCTAAGCCAGTACCTAAAAAAAATTTAAACTTGCACATTTTTGTAAAAAACAAAAAACTAATTTTTTATTTTTTTTTTATGTGATTTTGTGACATTCAAGTTGAAGCGACTAGTATTTTAAATACTTCAATTATATGAATCAAATGATAACTAAGTAATGCTAGCCCTGGGCAGATATTGGATAAGTTTATTAACTTACGATAAATGAAAATTAAGCCGGTAAATTTTCCAGCATAAATAAATCGCCATTTGCATGTGTGTTTACAGCAGGGGTGCCCATTACGTCGATCACGAGCTACTTGTCGATCGCAGAGGGTGTGTCAGTCAATCCTTAGCCAGACATTAAAAAATAAACCAAAAAATTTGCGACCATCAATCTTTACTTTGAGGTCACCCGAGGATCATGTGAGATGACGCTGGCTGCTGCAAACTCAGTATTAATTAAAAAAAAAACGGCAGGAAGAGGAGAAACACTTTTAAGTGGGACAGACTCTCGTGCCATACCTTCCGTCAAAAGCCTAAAGACCGACCGCAGATTTCCTGTCTTCACAATAAAAGTGCTGCTCCGTCCTGCCTGCGCTAACAAAATAAGAATCTCAGAAAATTAGTACACACAACCTAGCAAGCTATGGAGTTTGCCGTCAATGTATTTCTTGTAAAGAGTATAAAAACAAATATTGAAGCTGGACGAATAAGATGCCACGTTCATGTGGTATTGGACAGAAAGGAGGACTTTTTTTGTCCTCCACAATGTAACATCGAAAATGTGAACGTTATCAGCACTACTGTGAATCCTGTCTGATTCCAGTAAATGCAAGTCATCAGAATTAGGTAATACACCAACCTATATTCTTGTCTCCATGAAGGAAAGTAATTTATATGTATTAAATATGCTTGTATTTACAGTATATTAAACACCTTTAACATGTTAACAAAAAAATATTTTTCATAAATAAATATAAATTATATATATATATATATATATATATATATATATATATATATATATATATATATATATATATATATATATATATTTATGAAAAATATTTATATAATATATATTTATATAATATATATGTGTGTGTATGTATGTATGTATATATGTGTGTATATATATATATATGTATATATGATGATGAGGTAGATCACCTCGACTTGGTCATTTGAAAAGTAGCTCGCCTGCTAAAAAAGTGTGGGAACTCCTGGTTTACAGGCTTCAAGAGCATTCACGCATTTCACGCATTTTCATGCAGCTGCGTGCGTTTGTGCCATAGCGGATTGAAAAGAAGGTTGGTGAATCCTCTTGTCCTTCATTAAGTGTCTTTGATTCTTTGTGCGGCGAGATGGGGCCGCTGGCCTGCTAGCATCTCACAGTGCAACAAGTTAGTTTGTGACCAACACATGTAGTAGCGAACATTGACAAAATGATCACAAAACCAAATGTCAATATTTCAGTTTAAACTTTGAGTTTTGGATGAGCCTATCAGTACCAAGAAGTCAGTTTGCCAAATGTGCTCGAATATGACAAACCCGCACGCCCACTTTGAAACACAAGCACCCAACAATCCACACTCACTTCGCGTTTGGTGAACAAGGTCAGTGCAAACAAAACTGTGCAAAATGGTGTGAACTTACAAAACGTGTGGTTTGCTACATAGCCAAAGACATACCGCGCCTTTCTGTTTGAAAAGCTCCTAACTTGATTGCCAGTTAAGTAATGTACAACTCTACCTCTGCTTACATGTTCAATATTAGTGCAACTTTATTTAGCCGTTTTATTTCTTGTTTTGGTTGTGTATATTTTGGAGCTCCCCACCCCTTCCGTATCATATTTTATTGCTTTTGGTTGTGATTTTTTTATTGAAGTGCAACATTTTGCTAATAGATAAAGTAGATTTTATTGTTATTATTTGTTTGTTTAATTTAACTTGGAGGTTTAAAAGTTTACATTCCAATTGCAGTGTTAAAATATCCGAAAAAAAACAAGTTTTTTTAATTTGAAAGGATATACATACATTATTATCACGTATTGTCATATTGCCAATTTGGTCTCCAAAAAATAATGGCAATAATATCGTTTATCGGCAATAATTTGTAGGTTAATATATCGTCGAGCAAAATTTGTTATCAGCCCAGGCCTAAGTAATGCATTAAAAATAAGAAATACAACTATCAAAATATCATATTTAGTGCAGCAATACAAAACATGGAGAACATGTATAAACTTACTTGATTTGCAATGTTTGATGCTCAAAATTCCGGTTGTTCCTGAATGCAACCTCGCTCGAGGGCTGCTGTTGGCAGTAAAGCAATAAAGCTTAAAAAGAGCACCCTTTGTGCTTCTGTCGGGATGCTACATTACTTACGAGAATGTTACTTGCACAATTTCACCACCCAGCACTTGTTGCAGGTTACTGAGTCTGCATTAACCAGAATAAGGCACAGATATTAGGTCACCGGGTTTCGGCTCCCATCCCTACTAATAAGTGGCTAAGTTCTGCAGCGAACAAAAAGCCCACTTCTTCAAAGTTGTGTGTACTGTTCGTTTTATCCTACTCAATGTCCGTGTGTGTGTGTGTGTGTGTGTGTGTGTGTGTGTGTGTGTGTGTGTGTGTGTGTGTGTGTGTGTGTGTGTGTGTCTAGCAAGTGGTACTGAGACAGTGGCAGTTCCCCAAACAGATGGTTGGTACAAACTCCATGGCTTCAAGTGGTTCACCTCTGCCACTGATGCAGACATGACGCTTACACTAGCCAGAGTGCGCGACAGAGCAGGAGCGACCACCCCGGTACTGCTTGCACTATTGAATGTGTGTTTGTGCGTGTGTGTGTGTGTGAGAGAGAGAGAGAGAGAGAGAGAGAGAGAGCAAGATGTTGCTCCATGCATGACATTTTTATTTGTGTGTGTCAGGGAATGACATTTCTATGCCAAAATCCTTGCGCGCGACACATTTTTTACGCACGTGCGGCTAAGGATGGGTACCGAATACTTTTTTGGCACCGACCGTATCCCGCCGGTCCTGCCGGGCACCGATTCACATAAAGTCCAATAGTGCCATGTTTCGATACCTGGGTTGCGTGTTCTTTGCATTTCAGCAATTGCCAATCACTCCAGCAGCACCGAGAGCGAACTCAGCCAAACTACCTCTAGGTAATGCTGCAATTTTCAATGCCAACAAAGAAATTGACTCAAAAAACGCTCCAACATAAGTTAAGTAATGCTCCACTTTTCCAAAAATGCGATAGCTTGAGGCTAATAGACACTAGCTTTGCTATTGACATGCTACTGATTAGCATTAGCGATTTTACATGGTGATTTTAATCACTCCAAATTTCTTAATTAAAATGACTACTAAGATGCACGCTACTATCAAACAGCTGGTGCGTAATAAGTAAAATATACTTACAGTATTAACACTTTTTAGGGCGCGACAAAAAAACTCTATAAACTATACACTACTGCCATCTAACGTCTTGGACTTGCAACTGTAATTGCAACTTAATGTCATACCTGCAAATGAGATTCAGAAATGTGAAAATTAAACAAGCTATAACAACTGGAGCGCAGTTATCATAATCAGCTCATTTTAACAAAATGCAATTAAAAAATGAATGTTATCATCAAAAACAATTCATATTTACTGACATACACAAACAAAAAAGTACCAAAAATTGGTGCAGTTGAGTACCGGTATTGATTCCCAGGTACCGGAAATTGGTAACGTATCGGTTCAAAAGTGAACGGTACATATGCCTACATGCGGTCTTTTTGTTTGCGTGTGCAGCGTCTTTTTGCTCACGCGCAGACTCTTTTTCCGCTTGCAATGTGTCTTTTTTTTTTTTTTTTTTACTGCAACGGCACGACATTCCACCCTTTCCAACATTGAATACACGGCCCAGCAACTGCCCTCCTTCCTGATTGGTCACTTTAAAAGGCCTACTCTCTCCTGGTTAGAGCCAATTCGAGGGAACTGTTACGGTCGGACTGTGTCCCTTCTGAAGAAGAGCAGTCTTTAGAGTCTGAAGTTTAGATAAAACAACCCATTATATCATAACTTGTGAAGTAAAGTGCTTAAAATAAAAAATTATCACATTGTGAGGGTATCACACTTGCGACTCTGACGGACTATGTTTCCATGCGCTAAATTAGTCTGACCTTAGAGCATTAATAAATGAGCTACCTTTTATCATATAACGTAGTTGGGGTGTAAAATCCTAAAATCGACTTGCCACCGAATCGTGATTCTTATCCATCCCAATTGTGAATCGATTCATAATTTAAATAGATCAATAAAAAATATATATATTTCTTTATTTAAATATATTTATATATAAAAACAATATATACTGTATATGTATATATATTTTTCTTTTTCTTTCTAAGAATCCTTTTTTAAAAGGACGTTTTTGGGCCATCTGTTAAAGTTTCATTATAATTACTATACCAAACAATACATTGCTCAAACAGTTTGAATCGAGAATCATGTCGCCTCAAGAATCAATTCAGAATTGTCACCCCAGGAATCAGAATCAGATCGAATTGTTAGGTGCCCAAAGTTTTACAGCGCTAGGGTCTATATAATGCAACATTGCAATTACCTTGGCAGCATATAACAAGAGAAAAATGTTGTCAGTCGAAATAATCTGTCTTTAATGACATCAATTTGTTCAGGGTTGATTTGTTTATATGTTCACATGACATCATAATAAATGGCAAAGTCCTTGTTGAATAGTGTACAGTGTAAACATGTATATTAAGTAACATAATACACACATTAGGGCTCATTTTGTCTAAAGAATCATCTTCTTCAGAAGGCACACACAACAGGTTGGCTGTGACCAGGAGACAGTTGTTTAAAGTGACCAATCAGAAAAAAGGGGAGTTGCTCGGCCGTGTATTCAATGCCCACCCATAAGTGCCAAAAGGGAGGAAAGTCACGTGCATCGAGAAAGAAAAAGACACATCACGAGCGCAAACAGAGTCCGCACGCGGACAGAGAAGCCACGCCAGCGTAAAATGAATTTGCGCTCGTGCAAAATTAATCACACAGAATGTGGTTTTCATGTGCAAGGATTTTGGCATTGTTTTGGCGCCAAAACATTTCATCCTTGATAATATATATGTCCTTTAGGGTAGTCGAGGTTTGTCTCTGTTCTACGCCGAGGTGAGTCGAGACCAAGATGGCCGTCTGAGAGGGATAGAAGTTCAGAGGCTGAAGGACAAGCTGGGAACCAAACAGATGCCAACAGCAGAGTTACTGCTGGACGGCCTGCTGGCACACAAGGTCAGTGTATTTGCCACTGCACTTAGCAAGCTTGACCACAGGGAGGCACAATTTTCTTTGACTTTTTTGACCTTTTACATAGCACCATCTTTGTGACAAAAATTATGTGTAAATTTTATTTATTTTATTTTAAAATTGTGGTTATTTAAATAGGCAGATTTCTCCACTTGAGTGCTTATCAAATTTTCTTAAGGTATATTTTGTATAGATGAAACACCCATTATTCCTGCAGAGTATGTCATTCATGAACAGGGTTAATAAATAGAAAAGTTTGTATAAGAAACGATGTAAATATGAATAATGGGTTCCAGCCTCTACAAAAGTCCACATTTTAGTGAAGGTTTGTACACCTTGAACACAATATAAAACTATCTGCAGTACTGTATATCAAACAAACATAACAAGGAGGTGATGGATCAACTATCTATTAACAAGCCAAAGCAACAATAAGCTGAACTGCAACGCATGCACACACAGAGAAGTCCTTTTGGTGCCCTCACAAATGATCCGAAATCACAAAAATCCTTAAATTTACCAATCATATTGCTACAATAATAAACATTTAAGTGTGTAAAACCCACTGGCTACGTTGTGTTTTGCGAATGTGCAGCTGACTGGAGCATGGAGCAGGCAGACATGAGGGGGTGAAGGGAGGGGGCCTTCTGTGTGTGCTAAAAGAGATGAGTGCCTTCTCCCCCACTGCTTCGGCATCATTTTCCAGAAAAGTGCGTTCTCATCACAATTAAAACTTCGGTACAAAGCCTGCTTCGTTGATTCTTCTATGCTGGTGAGCACCGTTAATGTACTTCTCGCAAATACTCTTTTTTCAACTCCACAGTGATTCTGTCCACGCTGGTCTTTTTGGGACTCATATTTAGTTAACAAAATGGACAAAACTTGCCAAAAAGTGAAAAAATAGAGAAAAGGCACACACTCTGAAGCACTGAGAAGTGCCAAGTAGTGTAATGCAATGCACAGTAAGTGATGTGGAGGGCTCAGGCTAACCTAATGGCTGCACCTTGCGTCACAAAATGGCTGTCGGTGGGACACAAAATGAATGAAGCGTTCGTTCACGGAGACTTGGTTTGCACACGAGGGCATATTGGACCTGATCTAATGTTTCATAAATTGAAAAGTTTGCAAAAAGAGAGATTTGTAAATCAAGGTTCTACAGTCCATGTAACATTCCGCACATTTGAGAGCCCAAACAAAGAATCTAACACGTAGCTAACTCAGTCTCTGCTTTTTTAATTGAGTATGACTGCAACATAGGCCACCATGGGGCCAAAAAAAGTTGAGAGTGACAGCACTTTGATAAAGAAGATGAGAAATATTATTGAATCCAAGATAAAAACTTAAAATACGAGGGTACCTCTTCCCTCTTTGCTCCTTGCTGTTTTCGCCAACAAGAGTTTTCAATAAAGGTACAGTAAAAGTAGCAGTTTCAATATTTTCTGCATGTAAAAGTAGAAGTATTGTCTATAAAATGTGTTTTTGTGTTAGGGTTATTTTGAGTGTGTTGAACAGATTAATTGGTTTTAAATTATTTCCAATAGAAAAAATGTATGACATTTTCCTGACCTTTTGGAATGTATTAATAGAAACCAAAATTAATGTATTACTAATAGGTATGCAAACAAAATACCATTGTTATATGATTGTTAATGTGTGTCAGCTGACACAAAGTACACTAATTAGGTACACAAGAAAGGTAGACCTGCTGTATCTAATGAGATCAATATTTACATATTCCGCTTTTACAAATATAAGAATGCTGGTTTTCTTGATTTGACACGCTCACTATTACTTTTACCAATACAATAGGTTAGGAATGGGTACTTATCACATTTAAACTAATACGGTACCAAGTTCTGGTACAAGAAACTGGTACATAGATATTGGTGCTCAACAGTACCAGTTTTTGGTACTTTTGAGTGTGTTCATGTGTTAATAAATGTGTTTAATAGTAAACACTTTAAATAACATTAAACATCGATAATAACTGTGCTGTTCAGTTGTTAAATCTTGTTTACTTTACAACTAAGCATTCAATAAAAAAAAATTGTGAATCGGTACTCGGTAGAATTTGGTCGGTCCCTAAAAAAGTACCAAATTTGGTATGTTTATTTATTATAATTGTTCTTGTTTTGCACTCCAACACGGTGAAATATTTTGAATAATTTGGCTATTGTACCTTTTATATAGCCGCATAAAAAGTACATATTAAAGTATAAACGCAACACTCTTTCATACAGGCCATAGAGTACATTTCTCCTTACAATGAAGTCAAATTCTGACTTTTTTCATGTGTTTATTTTCTCTTTTTCAATACCAGCTGTCAGAAGACGGAAGAGGTGTGTCCTCCATAGCCAACATGCTGACTATAACCAGGATCCACAACAGCATCTCTGCAGCAGCAGCAATGAGAAGGCAGGATACAGCTCAACTTTGCATTGCTTTTTGACCAAGTCGCCTCTTTTCTGTGCTTAAAACTCAGATGAACCATGCTTCTTTATTCACAGGGTGGTCCAGTTAGCTCGTGACTACGCCACTCGCCGCACTGCTTTCGCAAAGCTTCTTAAAGACCACCCGCTGCACATGCAGACTCTTGCCAGGATGGAGGTAAGCTGGCACTCAGGGATACGTCTCTATGAATAAAAAAAAAAACAGACTCTGATGCAGGTGGAGACCCGTGGGGCTTTCCTTCTAGTGATGGACGTGTGTCGCCTGCTGGGCCGAGAGGAGAGCGGCGTCGCCACCCAGCTTGATGCACACCTTTTGCGTCTGCTCACACCCGTTGTCAAACTCTACACTGGGAAGCAGGTGAGTTCAAACATTCTTCAGGCACTCATGTCAAACTCATATCAAATGTGCATTGGAGCTAACCCCCCCAGTATATAGCGCTAATACTACAAATCTCAGAATGCTTTGCTATTGTGTTGACACATCAGTCAAGACCAGCTAGCGCGACCCCCTCATTTTCTGTTAAAAGATAAGATAAGATAAAGTAATCCTTTATTCATGCCACAACTGGGAAATGCACAGCATTACAGCAGCAAAGGGTATAGGTTGAAAACAAAGCGTAAGTAAAGTGTAAAAGTACGCAAATTATATTATATAAAAATAAAGATATATATATATATATATATATATATATATATATATATATATATATACGTATATATATGTGTGTATATATATGTGTGTGTGTATGTATGTATGTATGTGTATATATATATGTATATGTATGTATGTATATTAATATATATATTAATATACATATATATATATATATACACATACATACATATATGTATGTATGTATGTATGTATGTATGTATATGTATGTATATTAATATACTTACATACATATATGTATATACACATACATACATACATATATGTATGTATGTATGTATGTATGTATGTATGTATGTATGTATGTATGTATATTAATATATATATATTAATATACATATATATATACACATACATACATACATATATATACACATACATATATATATATATATATATATATATATATATATATATATATATATATATATATATATATATACATATATACATACATATTAATATACATACACATATACACATATATATATATATACATATATATATACATATTAATATACATACACATATACACATATATATATATATATTATATATATGTGTGTGTATATGTATGTATGTATATGTATATATATATGTATGTATATTATATATATGTGTATATATATATATATGTATATTAATATATGTATGTATATTATATATATGTGTATATATATATATATATATATATATATATATATATATATATATATATATATATATATATATATATATTAATATATATATATGTATGTATGTATGTATGTATATTTATATATATATGTATGTGTATGTATGTATGTATATTTATGTATGTATGTATGTGTATGTATATATATATATATATGTATGTATGTATGTATGTATGTATGTATGTATGTATGTATGTATGTATTTGTTAGGTCAGGGAAAAACATGGAGTCTATTTCATCCCTACAAGCCTGTTTTGCAGGTTTCCCTGCTCTTCAGGGGAGTTTATATATATATATATATATATATATATATATATATATATATATATATATATATATATATATATATATATATATATATATATATATATATATATATATATATATAATATATATATTATATATATATGTGTGTGTGTGTGTATATATATATACACACACACACACACACACGGGGGACGACGTGGCGCTGTTGGGAGAGTGGCCGTGCCAGCAACCTGAGGGTTCCTGGTTCGATCCCCACCTTCTACCAACCTCGTCACATCCGTTGTGTCCTTGAGCAAGACACTTCACCCTTGCTCCTGATGGGTCGTGGTTAGGGCCTTGCATGGCAGCTCCTGCCATCAGTGTGTGAATGTGTGTGTGAATGGGTGAATGTGGAAATAGTGGCAAAGCGTTTTGAGTACCTTGAAGGTAGAAAAGGGCTATACAAGTATAACCCATATATATATATATATATATATATATATATATATATATATATATATATATATATTTATTTCTTCCAAGACATTTGTGAGGAGGGATAGGTACAGAATTCTGTAGTTTTTATAAGCACAGGCCGAATTCCGCCGGTACTACCGGGTATCAATTCACGTAAAATCAAACTGTGACATATTTTGATGCCTGTTGTTGCTCATGACGTCAAACACTTGGCGAGGAAACAATCACTCAAGCAGCCCTAAGAGCGGACTCAACAGCGGCGGAACAAATCAGGGGCGGGGCACATGACCAGACCCTTTAAACCCTGTGCTCAGAAGTCAGCACGCTCGCCTCTAATACATGCGACCTGAGTTTTCACCCCACTCGGAGCAGTAGGCAAAACTCAACGCAGCCAAAAAAGAAAGACTTTCTTTGCGCTTTGCCGCTCCACTTTTATGTTTATATGAACTGCCACTCAAGGTAACTTCGTAGTAAAAAAAATGCTCACCAAGTTTGTACTCTGTTGACAAGTGACTGATGACTTGGTGGACGATTTTACCCAAAATATCCTTGGAGACAATATCGTTGATCCACTTGTAAATTGGCTCGTTGCAAAGTGAAATGTGATAGTGAAAATAAAAGCCAGTCATACGGCACTATAATTTATTCAATTTTTTACACCTACTAAATCACTCAAGTCAGTCTTGTAAAGTTTTTAGACACCATGACTCATCCTGTCTTGAGCAACCTATATACCCATATATGTCCAGCTCTTTTATTGGTGGTGATTACAATAAAACTGTTTGCATGATCCAAGCCATGTCTCCTCTCCGACGGGGCCCGGGTCAGGGGCACGCCACCCTCCCAGCCCCCCCCTGTAGCTCTGCCCCTGGGACTCAGCCAATTTGCTTCTAGATAATGTTGGCAATTTTCATTGCCAACAAAGCAAATATGCCTAATCGGAAACATTTGAACGTAAAGTAGGGGTCCAATTTTCCAAGCTGTGCTAGCTTGATGCTAACTTACAATAGATTTCTTATACATTAGTAGAGGTGTCTTGACTTGACTTTTCCACTTCAGATACGATATCGATATTGAAGCCTTGAGTATTGGCCGATACGATATTAATCCAATAATCATCAGCAGGAATCATAGAACATACTTGTATTATTTTGTGGTGTGGAAATGTGAGAAAAGGTTTTATCAAGTGACATTACTCAGAGAACAATGGTAGGTTTGACAACACTAACTTTATGACAGATGTATGCTTTTGAAATTGTGTTAATTTGTGTTTTGGCAACACTTAGTGGCCACAATAATCCATTAAATTAAGGGTATGATGCGGACACGTTTGTTACTGGATTCTTTCTAATACGCTTCTGCCTTGGGGACTTTGTATTTGTAAGTAATATGCAACTATAACTATTTGATACTTGTTTATATTGACTAAAGCTGTGTTTTAGACGGTAATATAGTCCATTTAAGGACGCTTATTATGTATGTCAAGCATGTGTGCTTATCTGTTGTGTGCAGTAGCTGCGCACTTCTAGTAACCTAAAGCCTACCATTTTTACCTTTTGTAAATAACTTTAATTTAGCTGTTAACTGGCTGTCAATCTTTGCACACGTGAACACTCTGCAAAACTGCTTATATTGGAGATTCCAGATGCAAGCCGATAACCTATATCAATATCGGATCCGGACAGAATTGCTCATTTAGATTAGCAATTTCAACACCTCTGTATTTAGTAATGCAAAAAAGAAGATAGGATGCATGTTACAATCAAACAGCTGGTGTGTAATAACACCAGAAGTCTAGTTTCACGGCAGACTATGTTCGCAAGAGCAGAATGAACAAGTGAGGCTCTTTTATTGTGCAGTGTATATTTTATCAGTCCTGCATTTTAAGGAGGGAGAGTTTGTCCAAAAGTGCATGGTCAAAGTTTGCGACTTTGTGTGCCCAGATAACAGGCAAGCATTTGCTTTTCTCATGTTTTTATAATATGACATTTTTTTGTACGAGATTCAGTGTTTAAGTTTAGATTATTATGTACGTTATGTACAAAATCAAAGGGGCGTCAATGTCTGTTTCAAGAAAAATTGCTGTCTTGCATATTTTCGCTTAACTACAATTGAAAGTACGAGTACCTATGTATAAGTAAGGTTATATGATTGAATCGTGCTCGAGAATAGAACACTTGCCTGACCCCAACATCAGTGACTTTCAGAGAACTGCACTTTTTTGGGAATTTTGCCTATCATTCACAATTCCTATGTAAGACAAGAAAACATGTGTTCCCCTTTTTTATGCATTCTTAGTCGTAAAATATGGCCAGTACGAGGTGGCTAACAATGCAGCTAATTCGAGTACACGATTCCGCCAATAAAACCCTCTAAATAAACATCTAAAAACTGCCAACAATACTCCATTTACAGCACTGTACAGTGCAAGCATTTGTCACATTTGCGACTGAAAATAGTTTGTGCGAGTATTGGGGAAAAAAATGTAGCACACGTGCGAATACAGATTTTACCCTTTTACTAGTGTTTTGCTCCTAAAATAAATCCATCAAAATTTGATCAAACTAGAGTACATTTTACGCCCATCTGTATAATACGCTTGAAATAAACTTAAACCATAACCAAATGAACAAGTGATTGACGGGTAAGAGTCAGTGAACACTCTGTGTGTGCTGACAGCTGTGTGTGTGTGTGTGTGTGTGTGTGTGTGAGTGTGTGTGTGTGTGTGTGTGTGTGTGTGTGTGTGTGTGTGTGTGTGTGTGTGTGTGTGTCCCTCCTGCACCATGCACAGAAGAGAGCGGGGTTTTAACTGTATCGGGAGAGAAGGGAAAACATGCACTAGTGCAGTACATTTTTCAATACATATTGAGTTTGACCCACTGTGAACTTGATCCTTGAGGGATCATAGTTTGTGAAATAATTATAATAAAAATAATGAAATATTTCAGGCAGTGGCCGTGGTGTCGGAGGGCTTGGAGAGTTTTGGCGGTCAAGGCTACATCGAGGACACAGGGTTGCCTGGATTACTTCGGGATGCACAGGTGAGGCCACTCCACCAATAAAAAAAAACATTTTACGACCCTCAGTGAGTGAACAAATGCAATCCAGGATCCTAAGAGACAGAATTTCCAAAGGGGTGACAATGTAATAAGACTTTATTTATGCATGACAAATTGCAACCTGGCCTAATAAGACCCAGTGTAGATACAGTGTAAGCGTGTTAAATGGGATTTTCTATGTTGTGTTTTTATTGCTCCTTAATGTTAAATGTGGCTCAATGTGATGAAGTATGAGGGCCACAAAGAAAGGGGAAAAACACAATAATAAACTATTTTGTAGCAATAAAATAGGGAAGCACTCATAGAGTTTCGATATCTACCAGGCCTTATCTCCCAATTGTAAATAATCTTTTTAAGAGATCTGAATCACCCCCAAAATCTAATAATTTGTCCCTTATCCAATTTCTGACATTTCCTGAAAGTTTAATCAAAATCCACCCATAAAATGTTGAATTATCTTGCTAAAACTCAGTCACTCACTCACTCACTCACTCACAAATTGTAATATTTTTTTCACATTATACTGCATCTTTATGCTTGCAATGTACAACTTTGAATTTTTTGTTTTCGTAATTCTATTTCTTTCTTTCTTTTCTTTACAATATTTTGTTTTCTTTTCACATTCATACAATTAATAATTTTTTTTAGAAACACATTTATAAAAAAATCAAAGACACTTTACAAAAAGCAATAAAAGTTCAATTAATAGAATACTAATAAGTAATAAATATTCACTTAAAATAGAACACAAGCAGGCATTGAATAAAGTAAAAGTGTTAAAAAATAGATTAAAAATGTGGATTTTGGCATGAGTATGACTTTGAGTAAGCTGATGTTTTTTTTTACTTATAAAATAGAACTATGGCTATAATGGTCTTCTGAGTTGAATAGCTAATTTGTTTTTGTTAATTTGGGGCAGATATTACCCGATTATTCTTAAAAGTTAAAGTACCAATGATTGTCGCACACACACTAGGTGTGGTGAGATTATCCTCTGCATTTGACCCATCACCCTCACCCCCTGGGAGGGGAGGTGAGGGGAGCAGTGAGCAGCAGCGGTGGCTGCGCCCGGGAATAATTTTCGTGATTTAACCCCCAATTCCAACCGTTGATGCTGAGTGCCAAGCAGGGAGGTAATGGGTCCCATTTTTATAGTCTTTGGTATGACCCGGCCGGTGTTTGAACTCACGACCTACTGATCTCAGGGTGAACACTCTTCTGGTTTATTTTAATGTTGTATCAATTATTTGTACTTAATAATTAGTGAATTAAATACAAACAAAAATGGAAACATATGCACTTAAAAAATATAAATTTAACATTTTCAAATGTGTTTTGTTCAGGTGCTGAGCATTTGGGAAGGCACCACAAACGTTTTGTCTCTGGATGTTCTGCGCTGTGTGGCCCGAAGCTCAGGAATGGTTCTTCATGCTTATTTCACTCACGTCAAAGTAAGAGCTTGTTGGAAGAACACGTCCAGCAGGTTCATTTATTTTGTATTGTCCAACAGGAAGTGTGTGTGTGTGTGCTTGTGTGCGTGTGTGTGTGTAGTCCTTACTTGCAGGAGCTTCAGGTGTTTCCTCTCTGAGCCCAGCTGTGGGAGCAGTAGACAGTGCTCTCTCTAAACTGGAGGGTTTTATCAGGGAGGCAGCATCCAGACCTCCAGGCTACCTGGAACTAGCAGCCAGAGACCTGGCCTATAGCCTGGCTCGCATATTCACAGGTGGACCATAATCACATATCCACAAAGAGCCGATTCGAGTGACACCCACTAACTGCACACCTTGTTTTTAATTACAGGTGCTCTTCTCATTGACCATGCAAGTTGGATGGGAGCATCGCCGTCCGACACCTATGCAGCTCTCAGGTTTACAATGAAAGAGGAATACCAAAAAAATATTAATAAATACATCATCAAATTGATTTTCCTTCATCAGGTGGTGTGAACAGGACTTGTGTCCCGTGGCTTCTAACCAGACTAACTATAAACCCGACTGTCCAGGACTTGATGCAGCACTTGTCTTTGACCAGACAACTGAAGGCTAAAACTGACACATTGTACTTCTAATGTGACATGCTGTGCTTCTTAGTGTTTGACCTGCTTATTATATTTTTTTAACAAACTACATCAATTTAAAAAAAAAAACAGGACCGATTTCATTGTTTTTCATGTCTAATGGAATTGAGAAAATACAGGCAAACATTGTAAGTAATTACTGTTAGTTTTAAAAAATATATTTTTCCTATCATCAAAACAATGGAAAAGATGATCATGAAATAATTATTCACTTAGTAATATGCTGTTGTCCACTACATAGGACATGGAATAAAAATAAATTTTCTGACCGCCCAAAAATTGTGACATATTGTTTCACCCAAGAGGATTATTTGATGCTAAAAAAAATTGCAAGTCTTTTCATGTACTGCACAGATGTTAAACTCATGGCCCGGGAGCCTGGTCTGGGCCGACACTTTGTTTCATGTGGCCTGCAAAAGCCTGGAAATGTACATCAATAAAAAATGATAAACTTAAAAAAGGTCTTCTTATCAAAACAATGGAAAAGATGTTGCATGAAATAAGTATTTAGTACTAGTGGGAAGGGATTCACATGGCCCCATTCTTGGGTGGATCTAGCGTGAGAGGAAGAAAGGGGGTTGATTGTGTTGTAATGCAGTCTGCTGAAAATGATGGAAAGCACCACTCTATATAGCAACTGACACTTTGGTCAAAGTTAGAGTTGCCACAAAACACATTTTAAGATATTCAACGCTACTGCCATCTGGCGGCTGTAGTGGATAGTGCATGCCCCAAATTTGTCACGTTTCGTGTGTCAGGTAAACCGTGACAAATGGGGCCATATGAATCCCCTTCTTATTGTAGATACAGTTGGCCAATACAAAGGCTATTACATACAAATAACTTTTATGACCCCCCCCCCCAAAAATAGGCATTTTGTTTCACCCAGGAATTGCAAAAAAAAAAAAAAGCAACAATTTTCATGTACTGGACAACGCACAACACAGGGGCCAGATCTGCCTGGAAATAATGTACTAAATGTGTATATATATATATATATATATATATATATATATATATATATATATATATATATATATATATATATATATATATATATATATTATTATTATTATTTTTTTAATCATGTAAATGTCTTGTTCTATTCAAAACAATGGAAAATATGATGCACTGTTTACCACTACAAAGAATATTACATCAAAATAAACATCTAAATAATATTGTTTTATGTGGCTCTCGAAAGTTTGAAAATAACATAAAGCACTTCATTTTCCTCACTAAACATGTT